>NW_028263383.1:18777523-18944086 GCF_051168715.1 Poecilia mexicana
GTTACTTGGATGAGTAAATTTAAACTGATTACTGATTTGATAATAATTACATCGGATAAGTTTTTTATCATTATTTCAAATGCAAAGTCGACATTACAAGTTGAAACTGGGGATAGTCAGGAGTTGCTCCCACTTTCCCATCTGAAACTGAGCATAAGTAACATCAGACATGTTACCTGCATCACTGTGCACAACTTTATGCCAACAACTAAAAAACAGCCCTTGCTTTGAGTGTCCAAGGAATTGATAATAATAATGTCTAACAAATAACTTTTGAATGCCAACCATGTGCAACAGCACAACATAATCAAATACTGTCTTGTTTTACTTCCACTTTTGTTTCCTTCTGATCGTGCTTGTCAGCAACTTTTCTCCTCTCTGTTATTTCTGTGCTCCCTGAATACTCATTTTTCTCACAACCATGACACAGAAATAACGCAGTCCAGATCATCCCAAGATTACAGTCTGTGTGTGACTAACTTGGAATCTGAAGAGCCCGTCTCTTATGATAAACATCAGGCTTTAACAAAGGCGATTTACAGTCTGATTTTACAGCTGGATGTAAAATGATTTCAAGGAAATCAATTTACATCAAGCATGCAGAAAAAAAAGAAATCAACTGAAGTTTTCCCCTCATCAGCTGTTCAAGAGAGTCAGCTGATAGATCCATCCATCCATCCATCCATCCATACATCCATACATCCATCCATCCATCCATTTTCTTTTTCTTCCGCTTATCCGGGATCGGGTCGTGGGGGTAGCAGCTTCAGAATGGAGGCCCAGACTTCCCTCTCCCCAGCCACTTCTTCCAGCTCCTCCGGGGGAATCTCAAGCCGTTCCCAGGCCAGCCGAGAAACAGTCTCTCCAGCGTGTCCTAGGTCTTCCCCGGGGCCTCCTCCTGGTGGGACGTTCCTGGAACACCTCACCAGGGAGGCATCCAGGAGGCATCCTGACCAGATGCCCGAACCACCTCAACTGACTCCTCTCGACGTGAAGGAGCAGCGGCTCTACTCTGAGTCCCTCCCAGATGACCGAGCTTCTCATCCTATCTCTGAGGGAGAGCCCAGACACCCTAGGGACAAAACCCTGCTTGTATCCGTGACCTTGTTCTTTCGGTCACCTCGTCCCAAGAGATTGGAGAGCCCAGAGATTGAACCAGCCATTTTAATTTAAACAATTAATAATAAAGGGGGTTCTTTGGAAATATCTCTAATTTTTAAGACACTTGCACAAGTATTCTTATTTGGAATAATTGTGTTTGGTGCTGGAAAATTACTACAAGTTAACATCTGCTGATCATGTTATATTAAATGCTTGTGAACTCTCACAAGGGTTGTTTTCTGTTGTCTATGATTTTAGTTAAAATTATCTGATTTCTTATTATGGTTGATAGTCCATACTTATATTGCTTTTTGATGACTTTGTAATGGAGTAAGAAAATTAATCTTCATCACTTGTGTTAGTTCTGCGGTTTATGGGTGGTTACTACAAACTGTCTGAAAATTAAAAAGACTAACGTTGACCAATTTAAGAAATGTAAAATAAACACTTTGTCATATACATTGGACCAGGATCATATGGAGGCTCATCTTCAGCCTTCAATTTTTATGCCACCTACACAAGATGCCGCCCTGGGATTTTGCCCATTTCGGCCATATTAGAAACCACCACTGAACCCGTGCTATCTCTGCATACCAATTAAATTAAAAATAAATTAAAAAATATATATATAACAAGCCCTTGTGACCCAAATATTAGACTGGTCAATGGGATTTCCCCAGAACCTCCTGATTAGCAAATCCAGATCTGCATTGGTCCCTGTGAATACAAATTAATTTACTTAATCAGTAAATTGTATCTTAAATTTTGCATGAGAAATTTAGAAAGCAACAAACAAAATCCCATCCTAACCAACCCCATTTTTGTTTCTAAAGTAAAAGAAAAGCTCTCTGTTTCAGAGCATTTTGAGTTGACCTTATCATCCAATTCATTGCCACACATTTGTGGCAGCTCTGGCATTCTGTACAAATGTTAATACAACAATTGGCAGCTCTCGCATCAATGTCTACGTAACTGCAAAAGGATCAGTCTTAAGACATTTGGTTAAATCTGTGTTTAAATTGTTACTAAAAGTCTCTTAATGTTATTCCATAGTAGCTTATGCTTTGTTTGGTTGTACAGATTTTTTTTTTTTTATTCTTTCAGTTTGCGCTCGCCTCCCTCTGCTGGGTGAAAAGGCTTCACCACCACTGGCTTGTTCTCGTGTTTTCATAGGAAGCAAAATGAAAGCAGTTTGAACAAGGAGTTCAAAGTTCAAGTCGCAGCGACAGGAGGAGGAAATGCTGATAAAAGGCCAGAGGTATTCAGCAAGTTGGCTTATGCTACAGGTACAGTTCAGTTGTAACATGTTATGTTTGGTATTGGATATAAAGTATTTTCAAAGTAAACAACTCAAATCCTGAGAAAGTCAAAAGTCATTGGTGTAAAAATGCAAGTCAATATTAAGTCTTGTGAATATTTCTGTTGAACTGATCAAATGAAACTGTTTCATCTTATAGAAACTCATTAAACAATCAGAATCACATATTTGATCATAACACATTTATTTCATTTAGACGACCTGGTGAATTAAAACATGTAACAACGTACAACTTCAATTTGGGTATCACATTGATGCATGGTCATGTATTTTTCATGAAGAAATTGGTTGGTTTTAAATGATAACTGAATTTATAAAAATACACAAAACAGCATTTTTTTGTGTAATTCTATTTATAATATTACTTTGTTGAGGCAGTCACATTTGTACAATGAATGTAATAAATTAACTTGTAAAAAGTAAATAACACACAAAATTGGACTGTCTAAATAATCTAAATAAATTAGAACAAAAATAAAGATAGAATAACTTAAAATATATATTGGCTTAAAAACCAGAACACATTAACATTGTACATGAACATTAGTAGAATAAAAAACATACACTTTATAGAAGGGTTCATTATTTACCTGAAACTACAGGAAAACACAATAGTATAAATAGGTTCTATCATGAATTATGGATTTAATCCTGTAATTAATTGAACCTTCATTGGTTTTCTTCAAAAGCTGATCTAGTAGTTGGTGCAGGGCAGGAAGTAGCTGTTTCTCAGCAGACGCAGCATCCGCCCCGTCCTCAAGCTGAACTCGTACATGTAGGGTCCACTGTAGAGGTAGGTGAAACCTGCAGAGCAGAGATGATACGTGTTAGTGAGGAAAAATGAACTGGACTGAACAGAATCACTGCAGTCATTTCGTCAATTCATTAATCCTGTGCTTTTGGAAGCGACTCACCTCTGTACTGTAAAGCTGCTGTCACCTTCCTGGTCATTCCAGAGAAGGTTTCATCAACTCGCTTTGGGAATCCTGAGTCCATCGTCTTTGTAGTCTCATCATAGCTGAAAAGGACAAGATAAAATATGATCATTATTTCTTATTAAAAAGCAGAAAAGCTTGGAAAAAGAAAACAGACCCCCAACTTTTTTGAACTTCACTTCAAGTTCACACAATTCACCATTGATTTCTGGTCTTGCTTGAACACACCTGTAATAATTGCTGCCAATGAAGAACAGAGTCTTGCCAGTCTCTGGGTCATTGAGGGCCGCATCAACTTTCTTGATGTCCTTGGGCAAACCAAAGCTGGAAATCGATTTGGGATAATCCCGTACCAGATCATAGCCACTGAAAGCCCAAACATGACGACCTGACAAGAAAAAGTTTGAAGTAGTTATTTGGGTAAAGGCTTTTGGGTTGTGTATAAAAATACCATCAGTCAACAAAGACAGAAATAAAATACCTTTAAAGAGAAAGACTCTGTCTGACTGCTGACTCTCGTAAGCAGCATCAACACTGTCAGGGGCGTTGGGCCAGAAGTTTGTTATTAGAATTTGCTGAGGGGTGTTACTCTGGGGGTAAATACGCCAGAAGAATCTGGAAAGAAACACATGGACAAACATTAGGCACATCTTGGAGCAGATTTTTTGCAAAGTAAATCACTGACTCCAACTTCAAATTAACGGAAACTTAAGCTTCTACCATACCCGTTCTTGAAGAACAACATCTCTCCTCGTAGCGTGGCAACAGCATCCAAGACCAGGGAGGAATCACAGGCATCAGGAGTGGGGGGAGCAGTTGGTCCAGGAGGAATTGGATCCTTATTTTTGCCTGGAGAATAGATGGTATATTACATTAAATCTCAGGAATCATTAATGGATATGTTCTGAAAGAAGTTTAGTCTAATGCTAGTTTGTTCAAACATGGATTTTATGATACTAACCATAAAGTGACTGGATGCCTCGGACATCATCTTGTGGCAGAACAAACGTGTCTGGGTCTTGGTACGAGTACACAGGGGCCATGAGAGCACCAGGGTCGTTGGAGTGGGACAAACCCAGAGAGTGGCCGAACTCATGGGCTGCAACCAGGAAGAGGACATAGCCTAGGAAACGGAGGATGAGTTACACCTCTTGTTGGACCAATCAGGCGTTAGGAAGAGCTGAAAGAGTATAAGGTATAAAGAACAAACTTACCTGTGTTGGAGCGGAAAGTGAAGGTCTCATCTTCGTCAAAGTGGGCATCTCCTCCGATGCCGGGAGAAGGAGCGAAAGCATGGGCAAGAGTACCGTCAGGTCCATCAAATGGGTAAGAATCACCATGTGCTGTTAGAAAAAGCATCTTCCATTAACATTGAAACAATCAAAGAAAAAACTTTTTCTAGAATGTCCAATAAAATAAGCACGAAAAGAGTTTGATACTCACCACCACGACCAAAGGAGATCATGATGTCTGCTATGCCACTGTAGATCCTTGTGAATCTGAGGGGAGTAACTCTGGCCCAAACCTGAAGAGCTTTCTCAATGGATTCATCTACCTCTGCTGCAGGCATGTCTGGTGTGTAGTTCTCTATCCTGAAGACATAAAAAATGTTCCACATTAAACCACATACACCATCTGTGATAGTACACATCACTGAAAAGGTGATCTTCTGAGATCTCCCACCTGTATGTGAGGTCATTCTTGTCCCATTTCAGATTGTTTCCAAAAGTGGAGAACCGAGCAACGTCTACGTCTGGGACGCCACAGCGTGGCTTCTTCATCATGGCCAAGGTGTCGGCATCCAGGTTTCCTGTGATCTGAAGGCCAAAGAACGTTTGCATCTCCATCAGCTTCTTAGACACTGAGCTGATGCCACTTCTGAACGATGGACCTCTTTCTTCTGTCAGGTTGAAAAATCTCTTCAGGTAGTCCTGGTGGAGAGAAAGAACATAGAGGCTTTATCTGCTGCTCTCCATGTGCTAGTCAACACATAACTTGTTAAAATAAAAGAGCATTTTAGTTTCTTACTACCCAGTACGTTCAATACAGGTCAAGTGCACATACCTCTGCAAACTGCTCCTCCTGCTGTGTAGGCTGCGACACCGGCATGCAGAACACTGCAGCCAAAAGGCTCAGGAGAAAACTCAGCGTGAACGTCTTCATGTTTCCTTGTTGAACTCAACTTGTGTCTCCCACCTGGAGGGAGCCTTTATAAAGGGCCTGGACTGGGTGTGTTGAGCAACTACATACTTGATAGAGTGACTCTTGACTCCTTTTATGGGTAGCAGAGGAAGTTTACAGCTGATTGTTTACACAATACAAAATTTCCCCAAAACAAGACTCATTAATTTTGACATGTGTTCCGTACATGCACATGCACCTGGGGAAGACTTTTCATGTGTCATAAAAAGAAATAAATACTGTAAAGAAGTATATAACACTGTAAAGTTTCTGTTAGTGGTGCTAATATATTTTACCAGTATGTTAAAGCATTGCCAAAAAAAATCTATATATGTTTTCATTGAATATTTTGATGATGTCACATAGAAAAAATTGTATATTACAAACCATTTTAACAACGTTACCTGTCTTCATAAACCGATGTCAATAAATTAAAGTTCTGAATTAATTAATTAAAATAAAAAAAAATCTCAATTGTAAAAAATGACTAATAAATGATACATACGATTGAGGGTTGTGGTAAGGAAGACTGAAGCTCACAAGCTTATCCTTGTGAGACAGCGTTCTGTACATTATAACTTTTTCAAATCAATCTGGAATAAACAGGAGACACATTTTCAAGAAGTTGCAATATTATTAATTTATCCATCTAATCTCAGAGATTCCTCTCCTCAACCAACACTTACCAAGTCATTATGGGTGGATACCAAAAGACTCCCAGGTCAGAAGGGGGGATACAGTTTCTCCGCTGGGTTCTGAGTCTAACCTACAGTCTAATAAAAGAGTGGCACATTGAATAAAAGGAGGAGCTCAGGAAGCTCCCTGCAGACGGTGAAATGAACTTCACAACTCATAGCTTTTCTTTGTAGAAAGCAGCTCCACTTCAGGTTGTCTCCAAATAGTGGAGCTCCTCACCCTTTCACTGAGCCAGCTCCGCTTCCCCACACAGATCGCTCATTTCAGCTGCTTGTGCGGCATCTCAGCATTTAATTTACCTTCCATAATTCTTGACCAAAGGTAAGTGTCAAACCATCAATAGAATGAAATAATAAGAGCTTTGCTTTACAGCTCAGATCTTTGCATTGTCCAGCTTGTGAACAAGACACCACATCCTTGAAATGCTCTGCTTGAAGAAAAATCAGATCCCATAGTTTTCAGCTTTTTCTGACTGAGAACTATTTGTTCAGACATGATGTACTGACTCTCTCCTACAAATTGTGAACTGCTCCAGTACACTCCCTTGTCGTGCCCTAAAGACACCAAGAAAAAATCCATGAGTCAACATGAGACCCTGAGTTCCTGACCCACATGCTTTTCACTTAAATACAATTGAGATCAAGCTCATGAACGTAAATAGCACTTTTGACAACTCTGGTTCCCCATTTTCCCTTAGGACCAAACAATAAACCGGACCTCCAACCTCTCTTGACACCGATAGAGAGTTACCAGACACTTGTCATACATTTAATGGGACACTTACGAAACTCAAAGCCTTTTCTGTACAGTTCGCCATTCGAAAGCCTATTCCTGAATCACAGCTCAGTCAACTCCAACATATGCTGTCAATTTTCGTGTGTCTCCCACACATCATAGTGTCCCACTTTAGGATGGCCTCTTGAAACCTTTGAAACCTGGCTCTTTCCATCAACATTATCTTTCAATGACAAATAAATCAATATGTTTTTCATGTGTAATGAGTTTTATACTAGCCTGAAATAATTTGATTGGTTGTTGAATTTCACTCTTAGGGGATTCAACATGGACGGACTTTACAGGCATTTGACAGATTTTTTCTTTTAACATATGATAGATATGCATGAATGTGCCTTCCGGTTTTACTTATTTTCAAACAACAATTGCATTTCATTGGGCCTTCCAAATGAATATTTTGTTATCATGTTGATACTATTATGTTCAGATCATAAATCTGCAGACATGATTAATTGTACTGCAACTTTGATTGATGATGAATGCTAAGGTGACATCTGTTGATTCACAGAAAATCTAAACTCTGACAGTTAGGGAGTTTTGTGAGTCAGCATGTAGATTTACTGTCCACCCCCGCAGACTTTTATTAATCTAAGCCCTGTATGTTCTGCATTGTGAATGGAAAGCTACATTCTGTCAACAGTTGCACAACACAGGACGCTGAGAGGAACGATAATGACTGATAAGCAATGTGCCATCTACAAAGATTTGCTCAACAGCAGTGATTGCAGATACATTAAAAATGTGCTACAGTACTCAAAACACATATTATTGCATTAATCATAAACATAATTAAGGTTTTCTACATTACAGGCACTCTTCACATCACCATTTTGGAAAGAATTTAAATGTAGATATAATTTCTTTTAGTTACATATCTAATACAAATATTCTTCTTACTCATTTTACTCATCAGTTTTTGCAAATCTTAAAAAGTAAAATACATAAAGTACAAAAAATTAACCAAAACAAACAAACAAAAAAACATTTTTAGTTTGCAAATAGCTTCAATAGATGGTATCAATTCTCTGTCTTTCAACGCTATTGCACACCGAGATGTTACTTTTAATCGCTTGTGGTATTTATTAGTTCCCCAAAGAAATGTTGCTAACATTGTGGTTATTGCTAGAAAGATCCCTTTTCTGGTGAATATACACACTCTGCCATGTCATCATCAGGCGATTTCATCACCAGCGTACGTGATTTCATCACGAGAGTACATGATGCGAGTATCTATCCCATTTGAAAATCAAGAATCCAAAACGAGGTGGTGGTCAGAGGGCCGAGTGGCGCCGGTGCATGGGAGCCTCGCCTCAGTCAGTCTGCTATACATATTCATAAACTGCCACCATCAACGAGTGAGTGTGAATGAGTGAATGACTGAAATGTGAAAAGTACCTGTCACTTTGGGGCCATCTGGGCTTTTAAGTGCTGTGCAAGAACAGAACATTTACCAAACTCAGTTGTGGGCACAAGTCAGAGGATCAACTTTTATCATTTAAGATGTTTTTATTTCAAGAAAATCATTTCAAATTATAACAATGACATGTGTGACAACACACAAAAAGTTTTTTTTTCCCCCCGATGACATCATTCCCTTTAGATAGTATACTCATACAGAATTATTCATACACTCGAAAAGGAATCCACATTCATGCAGTGAAAGTGACATTTGATTTATTTATTAGAAGCAAACAACAGAAAATTGTTAAACAATTGAACAGTCTAAATAATCAAAGTAAACTGAAATAAATATAAAGATAGTGTAATTTAAAAAAAACATTTTGGCATATAAGTATATCAGGTCAATATAAAAAGATAGACTGTATAGAAGAAGGTTCATTATTTACCTGAAACTATGGCTCAAAACAATGGCATGAAAAGGTTTTACTGTTATAAATTATGGATGGAATCCTGTAATTAATTGAACCTTCATTGGTTTTCTTCAAAAGCTGATCTAGTAGTTGGTGCAGGGCAGGAAGTAGCTGTTTCTCAGCAGACGCAGCATCTGCCCCGTACTTGAGCTGAACTCATACATGTAGGGTCCACTGTAGAGGTAGGTGAAACCTGCAGAGCAGAGATGATACGTGTTAGTGAGGAAAAATGAACAGGACTGAACAGAATCACTGCAGTCATTTCGTCAATTCATTAATCCTGTGCTTTTGGAAGCGACTCACCTCTGTACTGTAAAGCTGCTGTCACCTTCCTGGTCATTCCAGAGAAGGTTTCATCAACTCGCTTTGGGAATCCTGAGTCCATCGTCTTTGTAGTCTCATCATAGCTGAGAAGGACAAGATAAAATATGATCATTATTTCTTATTAAAAAGTAGAAAAGCATGTTACTTGGAAAAGGAGAACAGACTCCCAACTTTCTTGGACTTTACTTCAAGTTTACACAATTCGCTATTGATTTCTGGTCTTGCTTGAACACACCTGTAGTAATTGCTGCCAACGAAGAACAGAGTCTTGCCAGTCTCTGGGTCATTGAGGGCTGCATCGACTTTCTTGACTTTCTTGGGCAAACCAAAGCTGGAAATTGATTTGGGATAATCCCGTACCAGATCATAGCCACTGAAAGCCCAAACTTGACGACCTGTCAAAAAAAAGTTATTTTGTTGTCTGTTGTTTGGGTAACATACAAAAATGCAATCAATTAACAAAGATATCAAATACCTTTAAAGTAAAAGATTCTGTCTGACTGGTAACTCTCATAAGCAGCATCAACACTGTCAGGGCCGTCGGGCCAGAAGTTTGTTATGAGAGTTTGCTGAAGGGTGTTACTCTGCGGGTAGCTACGCCAGAAGAACCTGAGAAGAGACAGAGAGAAACTAAAGCTACATCTTGGAGCAGTTATTTAAAAAAATAAATTGTTGACTCCAGCTGGCATGATTGGAGACTTAGGTTTCTACGCTACCGGTTCTTGAAGAAGAACATCTCTCCTCGTAGCGTGGCAACAGCATCCAAGACCAGGGAGGAATCACAGACATCAGGAGTGGGGGGAGCAGTTGGTCCAGGAGGCACTGGATCCTCGTTTTTACCTGGGTATTAAAATTGAATCCCAGGAATTAATAACGGAAAAGTTCAGAAAAGTTTTTTTACTCTGTTGCTAGTTTGTTTAAAAAAACAAACAAACTGAATTTTTTGGGGGGCACAAACCATAAAGCGACTGGATGCCTCGGACATCATCTTGTGGCAGAACAAACGTGTCTGAGTCTTGGTACGAGTACACAGGGGCCATGAGAGCACCAGGGTCGTTGGAGTGGGACAAACCCAGAGAGTGGCCGAACTCATGGGCTGCAACCAGGAAGAGGACATAGCCTAGGAAACGGAGGATGAGTTACACCTCTTGTTGGACTAATCAGCTCATAGGAAGAGCTGAAAGAGTATAAGGTATAAAGAACAAACTTACCTGTGTTGGAGCGGAAAGTGAAGGTCTCATCATCGTTAAAGTGTACATCTCCTCCGATGCCGGGAGAAGGAGGAAAGGCGTGAGCGATATATCCGCCAGTACCGTGAAAAGGGCTGTTGTCACCATGTGCTGTTAGAAGAAAATAACTTTAAATTTGAACAAAGAGAACTTTTTCTAGAAAGTCCAATAAAATTGTGACATCACAATGAAATAAGGTATCCCAAGCAAAAAAAAAAAAAAAATTAACCTCCGAGAATAAAATATAGGTTAATAAAGTACACATAATTTTTGTTGTATTGATATGTATACAAGGATGTCTTGTATGTATGTATATTATTTGTGAAAGTCCACTTAGTAAAAATATATCTGGGTCACAACTTTTACCGGAACTTATAAAAAGGAACATAGGACACTTGATTAGAAAAGAGAAAGGGGTGTGGCAGCACGCTGGAAGAGACGCCGAGCGACGGTCCGAGGAGCTTGCAAGATTAGCCCGGAGAGAACTGACTGCTGGACTAAAAGCGTTGCCAGAGCAATTCACAAAGGGGTCAAAAGTCTTCTGGAGGCAAGGTAGAGCCACACGGAGCGTTGACCGGACCCGATGCGCTCGCGATCCAGGCCTGACGAAGGGAACCGCCCGGGCACACAAACGCCGACCCGGTGAGACCCTTCCAATTTTTTTTCTTTCTTTCTTGTATTTTTGGTGCACGAAGACGGATTAATATTTTTTGGGCCCCAACGTTGTTTTTTTGCGCAAACGGAACTTTATTTTTTTGGATTGCCTAATTATGGACTTTTTTGATGGACTATTATTATTGATGAACTATTCCTTTTTCTTTTGATTTATAGGCTGGGTTATAGACTTAGATTTGACTGTTTCGTTGTTTAATTGTAAAAAATTAAAGAGTGACGGGTAAAATACTATGATTTCAGGAAAACAATTGATTGTTAAATGTAGCGGGCAGCTTGTAGCCGCTTCAGTGCGCTGATGTGTCCCCTCTTTCTTTTCATTAATGAAATCGTTTTTCTAGCATTGTTTGATGGTCATGCTTATTACTAAATTCGTATAAAAAGAAGTAAAAGAACTCACTTGAGCGTGTACATTTCCCGTTTATTCGAGGATTTTGTTACAAAATAAGCACGAAAAGAGTTTGATACTCACCACCACGACCAAAGGAGATCATGATGTCTGCTATGCCACTGTAGATCCTTGTGAATCTGAGGGGAGTAACTCTGGCCCAAACCTGAAGAGCTTTCTCAATGGATTCATCTACCTCTGCTGCAGGTATGTCTGGTGTGTAGTTCTCTATCCTGAAGACATAAAAAATGTTCCACATTAAACCACATACACCATCTGTGATAGTACACATCACTGAAAAGGTGATCTTCTGAGATCTCCCACCTGTATGTGAGGTCATTCTTGTCCCATTTCAGATTGTTTCCAAAAGTGGAGAACCGAGCAACGTCTACGTCTGGGACGCCACAGCGTGGCTTCTTCATCATGGCCAAGGTGTCGGCATCCAGGTTTCCTGTGATCTGAAGGCCAAAGAACGTTTGCATCTCCATCAGCTTCTTAGACACTGAGCTGATGCCACTTCTGAACGATGGACCTCTTTCTTCTGTCAGGTTGAAAAATCTCTTCAGGTAGTCCTGGTGGAGAGAAAGAACATAGAGGCTTTATCTGCTGCTCTCCATGTGCTAGTCAACACATAACTTGTTAAAATAAAAGAGCATTTTAGTTTCTTACTACCCAGTACGTTCAATACAGGTCAAGTGCACATACCTCTGCAAACTGCTCCTCCTGCTGTGTAGGCTG
Organism: Poecilia mexicana; assembly: GCF_051168715.1. Taxonomy (NCBI): domain Eukaryota; kingdom Metazoa; phylum Chordata; class Actinopteri; order Cyprinodontiformes; family Poeciliidae; genus Poecilia; species Poecilia mexicana. The sequence goes on from NW_028263383.1 coordinate 18,789,772, forward strand.
CGACACCGGCATGCAGAACACTGCAGCCAAAAGGCTCAGGAGAAAACTCAGCGTGAACGTCTTCATGTTTCCTTGTTGAACTCAACTTGTGTCTCCCACCTGGAGGGAGCCTTTATAAAGGGCCTGGACTGGGTGTGTTGAGCAACTACATACTGGATTTAGTTGCGCTTTTTCTGGAGAATTTCTTTCATTCGACACAAAGTTTCCAAAACATTTCACTGTAATCATGACACATCATTCAATAGTATCCACATGCACTATTAAGTTTTGTCAGGTTTGCTTTACTGTGAAGGCTCTTTGAGTTAAATCCAGTTAAAACTTTCATTGTAGAGACTGTCCCTTTCTAGTGCAATTTTGCTGTTGCCTCTTTATTTTTGTATGATGGTCACCATAGTGATTTACCCTTTCAGCCACATCGGTGAAAAACTTCAAAAGAAACAGAAATACATATATTAATTAAATTAACAAAATAAATACATTGTAAAATAATCAAACAAATTTCCATGTCTTTGAACCAATTACACTCCAAAATATAATAGTAAACTTTTTATAGCAAAATTCAACGCCAATAAATAAATTAGCATATTTATCAACATTTTGTTGAGTATATTTTCATAGTTAATCATTCTGACCAACATTTACTTATTTTTCTTTTTAGTCTCTTTTTTCCCTTTCTACAAGTGATGGGTCCAGCAACACCGACGCACCGGCGCATGCATCAAGAGCATAGACCAACACCCGTGTCGGTGCGCGTATTGGTTTCAGCAAGTCATGTGACCAATACAGGAACTGTTTCGAAATGACACTGGATGCCAAACTGTGTTTATAAGGAAGTGAATCTGTCAAAAGCATTTGCCAAACAAATTCTTGATCTTTTACATTATCATCTAGCAGTTTCAATCAAAATGTTTCCGCAGTGTGGGACCATTTTGATCTTATGTTGGAAAATAAATTTGTTTTCATTTTTGTCGTTTCATCCGGTTCTTGTCAGTTTCTACTTGATCTATCTGAACCCAAATTTAGCTGAAACTGACTTTTAATTTACTTTCATATTATGTTCTGCAGGTTAAGTGTCGCATATGTTTGACTAAACTGTCTTATTTAAATAAATCCACATTTTCATTGCTTAGGCATTATGAGGCCAGGCATGAGAATGAAGTCCCAGATACACCTAGATAAACTCAATAGGCTAAAGCCATTCTACAAATTACTCAGTTGCTTTTTAGAAATTATTTCATATACAGTGAACCCTCGCTGTAATGCTGTTCACCTTTCACGGTATCGCTGCTTCGCAGATTTTTTTATGCAGTTTTTTTTTCCTACAGTGTTCTTCGCCCTGCTTGACCGCTGGTTGATTGACCATATGATTGGTAAAAACAATCTCCGCGCTACCTGAGTGCCAATAACGTTACGGTGTTTAATACAGATTGGCCACTCAGGAGATGGAAACTGAAACTTTCAATGTCTGCTGGAAAAAAACAACAAAAAAACTGGCTAGAGGCAGCGCAAAACCCGACTGGAGGCTCGTTTGATGAGATCCATCACTCTGCCATAGATACAGCTGTGAATCTCGCAAAGCAGCTTGGAGGAGACGCTTTAATGACATGACTACGGATCACATTAAGGCCCGATTGATGCACACGCACATCCGCTGACCTGAAAACAGGTTTTGTTCTTTGGTTTCAATGTAATATGTATGCTGTGTAATAACTGTAAAAAAGGATTTCGCCTATCACGGGTTATTTTTGGAACGCAACCCCTAAGAAAAACAAGGGTTCGCTGTAAATGTAGTGTTTACTTAATTTTTTTCTACAACAGAAGTTTTGTCAAAAAAGCGAAACAGGCTTCATTTCATAAGGTTGTAAAAACTTTTTTAATAAAAATGTGTGGGACAAAATAGTCCATGCATCCTCATTCCAAACACACTCACTTAAATGTTCACTTTATGGTACATGTTCACATTCTTTATTGACTGTATATCAAATATATTTTAACTGTAACTGAAGATATGACATAATACAACGTATAATATTCAATAAAATACAAAGACTTAAATCTTATTGTATAGACTTGGTCATCAAATCACTACGTTGCCTGTAGGAATTTTTAATGTCCAGCAGGTGTCAGTACTGAGTGACACAGTATCGACACAGTATCAATACAGTGTTGCTATGAGTCGAAACGTCTCATGACGCCTCATTTACCCATCACTACTTTCTACTTCAACCAATTAACACCAAGTGTATTTTTTTTTTAACTTACGACATTGACTTCAATAAGATTAAAATATAACAATCAATCAGAGTCCATGTGCTACCAGCACTGTTTGCTTCTCATGCTGTGGCATTTTTTTCAAACAGGAGTGACAGGTCAGTCACACCAAAAGTACCTGCGCTCTCTCTGATTGCTAGGAGATTGAGTCCACCTGGTTCTCATCATTAACAAGCAGAAAAGCTGCAGAAAGATGCAGCAGAGGGGAGTGGCCACCTGGCAGTTCGCTGGAACATGTACGATGGGAAGACTTTTCCTGTGTCATGAAAATACATTACTCCTGTTGTGTTAGTGTTGCTCACCTGTTTTATATGCATAATAAAGCATGGTGAAGAAAACACATTGATTCTGCTTAAATTGTTTATATCAGATAGAAAAAGATAAAGTATATATAACAACCCTGTAGTGACTTGTAAGACGGGGTCGGGGTGTCAGTGGGTAATGGAGTTTGACGTTTACAGGGTTGTCCTTGTACACAGCATGCATTGTACTTTTTTCATGAACATTCTTTAAACTCAAGACACATTTGCAAGACGTTGCAGTCGTATCGTCCTTCACAAAGATACCAAGACACTGAGACTGCGCTGCTTTAAGCAGAGGCTGAACCTCCAATCTGCAGGGAGCAGTCAAGCTTTTACTAGTTGAGAACCAAATCTTCAGAGGTGCTGTCTCTCATCCCAGCTGCTTCAAAGTGGGAACTGCTCCAGTCCAACTGGAGGGTTGTGGCCTTAAGACGCCAACAGAATATCATCCACAAAAAGTAAAGAAGAGACCCTCAAGTTCCCGATGCAGAGACTCTCCTCCTTCTGGGACACTAGTTAGGATGCTTCTTCACCAAGGAGGCATCGCAAGCCACCTCAACCAGCTCCTTTTGATGCAGAGAACTTTGAGGCACTCTCGGATAACCCTGCAGAGAAACTCATTTCAGGAGCCTGTATGCATGATTACATTCTTTCGGTCACTACACAAAGTTTATGATTGTAGATGCATGTAAGAACGGAGATCGACTGGTAAATTGAGACCTTTGCCTTTTGACCCACCTCTCTCTTCACCACAACAGATCAGTACAGCACTGATCTGCCCATCGATCTCACGCTGCACTTTTCCCTCAGTACTGAACAAGATCCAGAGATACATAAACATCTCCACTTAGGGCAGGACCTCTACACCAACCCAGAGAAGGCACTCCACCCTTTGGAGGGACTGATCATCAGACAAGGCACAGCCCCAAAGGCCCCTCATGATGATTGTCACCAATGGAAACAGAGTTCCCTCTCTCAGTTGCTGGCATTTCAGCCATGTAAATCTGGGTACAGCCTGAAGACAAGACTTGGGCGGGATACATGTATTTGACAGATTTTTTTTTTTTGACCATGTGAAATATATGAACGTAGCTCATTCTGCCATCCTGCTTTACTGTAAAAAATTAAATAAATAAAAGTTGCCAAAGAAAGACTTTGGCACCAGGATGGGAGTCTAATGTTTACAAATCTAAAAAAAAACTTGTTTGATTCCACCATAATTCTGATCCTTAGACATGTGACTCAAAGGAAAAGGGCTTTATTGGAGCAGGGGGTTTTTGAGTCAGCAGGTTGGTTTACTGTTTAATCCCCATAAGCCTGTATTAATCTGAGCCTGGTACGTTCTGCATTGTGAATCTAAAGCTACATTCTGTCAACAGTTGCACAACCCTGGAATGTGAGAGGAACGACAATGACTGATGAGCAATGTGCCGTCTGCGAAAAATTCATCAACAGCGATGGCAGATACTCACAAAAAAATGTCAATAAACATTTACTAGAATATGAAATCATATGTTATTGTTTTATTCATAAAAATATGTACCAGACATGAGGCATTTCTCTACTCCAGGTTACAGACCACAAAGTCAGTTTCAGAAAGAAGAATAATAAATTATTTTATTTATAATGCCCCTTTCATCAAATTGAGATCTTAAAGATCATATTCACATGCTGGTGATGGTAAGCTACTGGACTGTAGCCACAGCTGCCCTGGGGCAGTCCGACAGCAGCGAGGCTGCCTTCATGACCACCACCAACAAGGTGGGTGAAGCGACATGCTCAAGGACACCCAGATACATGTAGATCTCTTTTTGTTTAGAAAAACATATCTTATGCATTACTATCATTCAATATTTGTTGCAAATCTTTAAAACAAAACACTTAAAGTAGAAAAATTAAATAAACATCTTTTAAATTGTACATGGCTTTGACAGATGGTATACATTTCCTTTCTTTCAACACTATTACACACTGCGGTATGACTTTCAACCACTTCCCTGTAGTATTAGTTCCCAGTGTCACAAATACTGTGGTTACTGCCGGAGAGAGCCGGTTCCTTGTGGTTATACACTATATATATGTGACTATATGAAAGAATGTCATCATCAGGCCGTTTCATCATCAGAGTGCGTGCTTGTTGCTCTTTCCCATCTCGCAGTCCATTAGGTCATTAGCGCTGCTGATGGAGACAACGCGGTTCTGGCCAAAGTCGTATTTATATTGCTTGTTTCCCTTGAAGAAGTTCACAAATCCTGCAGGAAATCAAGAGTCGATAATGAGGTTCAGACAGAGTGCTTCAAAAGGTAATCACAAACTTTGCTCTAAAGCAAAGCTTGGTTATAAAATAATATCTGAAGCAGTTCCGTTTAATTCATCGTCTGAACATGAAGACGTATGACACAACTGCAGCCCAAATACGGCTGTCTACCTAATCTGACATGTCATGTAAAGAAAGCACTAATCAGAGCAAAAGAAACCCATGATCACTCTGGGGGAGCTGCAGAGATCCAGAGCTGACAAAAGAGACAGGTCACAGGACAAGAATCATTCAAACACTCCATAAATTTGGACTTTATGGAAGAGTAACAGCAACAGAGCATTTATTGAAAGAAACTTAAATCCAACTTTAAATGTGTGGCAACATGTGAACATTTATGTCCACCCAAACTCACTGAGATTGAGCTGTTGTGGAAAGAGGAGTATAGCTGTAAAGCTGGTAGAAACAAGACTTGCTGTAGGTTTCAGATGTTATTTGTAAAAATATTTTAAATTCTTCTACCATTTTACTCCCGCCAGGTAAATTATCCACTATAAATAAGACATAATCTTTGAAATAAATCAGTGGGTATGAATGCTTTTGCAAGACTCTGTATGTAATAGTTCTCATTGAAAATGACTGTAACAAATGTAGGTTTAATGTTATTGACCTGAAGCTGATTGTGCCACTAGGAGAGATGTTTTTGGACATTCTTCATGGTTTATACCATGCTTGAAAAACAGCTATTGACGGATGATAACACAGATCTGTAGGTTTATATCTTGAAGACAGATTCTGTGTAAAAAAAAACCTGCAACAAGATTTTCAAAGTGATGACTGAAAAGTCAAAATCAACCTTAAATTAAAGTGGAAAATAATCATGGATTTTACCCCCCAAAAATGCTAATTTCTAAAACAACTGAAATCTCATTCCCTGTGCATTTTGTTTCTGAAAAGCCACAAAAAACAAAAAGAAGAGAGATTATTTAACTACCCTCGTAGTAGACAGCAGCGTCTATAGGGAATGGGATTTCCAGCCAGTGTTGCTCGATGAGCATTGGTGATCCCTCCATCACGGCCCGCAATTCATTGTACCTAAATATGACACACATTTGAGTAAACAGATGTTATTTTCCTCTTGGCTTCATTGAGTAACAAAATGATACACTGTGTGAGTCAACCTCTTCTTCTGCATTCACATGGGAAAAAACTGTTGCTCTCTTGTTTCAACAGAACTGAAAAGGAAGCAGAACATCAGGTCTACTCTGTACCCAATATCAGAGTTCGTCAGAATGCTGATGGATACCCAGACATCTGCAAGATTTGGTGATGTTTTCTTTGCAACATGCATTTAGTTTCACTGAATCAGCATTTACAGAGCAATTTTGACAGAAGAGGCATTCTGGGACAGATGAGACGAGGCAATAAAACCTATCAACTTTATCCGTTTGTTTCTGGGGGAAAAGTCCTGAACGGAAACCCAGATATTTCTGTCCCCAGCAGGCAGCAACATCCTCCAGATCATTCTTGAAGATCTAAAGATGTTCCCAGGTCAGATGGGATAATCTTTAGTTCTGCATCTCCTCCCAGTGGGACACTTCCAAAAGCAGTCGACCAGGGAGAATCCTGATCAAATGCTCAAAACATCTCAACTGATTCCTTTTGATCTGTCTCTAAGGGTGTTTTCTCACCTGATGGGGACCAAAGTTGCAATATTTGCTACATTTTCAGCTGGTGTGGTTCACTTTCACACTGCTCTGTGTCAAACAATCCAAAGCAGTTGAAAAAATTCTGTTCCCTGTCTCACTTGTGGTGGCGCTGCACCAAGAACCACTGAAGGAAACAACATGAAAAACCTCCAAAGAAGACATGAGCGCAACTTCACAAAATGTAAACAAAAATGGAATGGTGTCAGATTTTAGAGGTTATAGGATTTCTCTTTGATCTTTGGCAAAAGACAACAAGCCATTTCTTCCTCTAGCACTAGTAGCTTGTGTTTGTTTTGGCTTTACTTAACCAGAATTCCTCGTATTATAGTCTACTTCCTGTTTTTGGAGCAGTCCTCAGTCCGCTTGGTGTTCACATGTACATTTGTACTTAAACCAAACTGAGACCTAGGGTTTTAGTTGGACCAGAGTTCGCTTTTTTGGTCCACATCAGAGTTTGATTAAGTATTCACACCTCCCCAATGAACCAGACTGTCTATGAAAAATTTTATTAGAGTTTGACTAGAGCTGAATTCAGTCCAGCCACCTTCCAGTGGGAGTTTCTTTTGGCCACTTATATCCAGGATCTTGTTTTCTATAATCATAGGTGAGGGTTGGAATATATTGGAACCTGGATTATTTTCAGATGTCCATCTCTCATTCCTTCCTACAGTATATTGTTGCTTTTAGATGAGATATGCGACTGGATTCTATGTTGATTTAATTTAATGCAAGAACTCTTCTTCATTTGTCCCAGCATGACACAAATAGCCAAATCACAGAAAAAGATGGGAAATGCAAGAATGTGACCAACCTCCAACACTCATGGCCGGTGAAGAACACGGTGTGGCGATCGTCTCTGAAGTGCAGAGCAGCATCCACCGACTTTATTCTGGAGGGGAAGCCCAGGTCTGAGATGTTTCTGGGAAAACCTTCCTGTAGAATCAACTGCTGCACTTTCCAGTACTGATCACCTGCAAGAAAAATACTTTTTTTTTTTTCTCCTTCTTCAAAACCATCACATAAACACTTCATGTGCGCTTGTAGTTCAGGTGAGACTCATTTTAAAACTCCTGTAGAGCTTCTGTCTAGAGTCCCCATTCCATCATCTATTACCTTTGAAAAATAAAATAAAGTTTTTCTCCACGTTCTCATACACGGCATCCAGGTGAGACGGTACAGAGTTTGACCACAGGTTGCTGATGAGGGTGATGCGCGTTTCAACAAAACTGGGATGTTTTCGCCACATGAATCTGTAAAGTCAGAAAGCTCTGAAGTAAACCAATGATCTTCAACAGAAAAAAAAGCACACTCTTGAGGAAACACACACCTGTCTTTGAAAAACACCACCTCCTGTTGTAATTCGGTCACAGCATCAAAGGACAGATCTGGATCGCATTTGTCAGGGGTTTTCGGTGGAGGCCTTTTTAGTGACTGTAGATGGAAGTTGGGGTTTTCACCTGAGGCAACAAAAGAAAACAGCATAAAGGTAGAAGAACTGTCTCATCCCACCCCGGTGGAACCACTGTTTACGGAGCTGTGCAAAAGATATCACTGAGTCACATCACTGAATAACAGCCTCGTTCGTTCAGTAGGACTGTAAATGCCTCGTTCAAGACTTGCCATGGGAGATTAAAGTATTCTTCAAACATGCATGGAAGAATCAAGGTAACATTCCAGGGATGTTTTTTTTTTTTGTTTTTTATGAGGGAATAACATTGTAATATGATGTACGCATCACAAAAAGTTGATTTTACATTATATTGCCCCTTTTCTGGCTGTAAACAGATGTGTGTGCAGCATAAGAGAGTGAAAAAGCTGTGTCTGCATCATGACTGGACAGAATTTTTTATTTTTTTGCTGTTTTTGAAGTGCAGACAGCAGCAAGCCGCAAGCCTGGAGGCGGTGATGCAAGTTCCGTCACACAGTTGCAAATGACAGAGAGCACGAAATGGTCGTCATTTCGGCTGAATCGATTTCTTGTTTGATTGTAATTTTCATTGCTGGGTATGTCTGTGGTGAGGAGCGGTGTCAGCGGGTCGAGGTCGGAAGAAAAATATGATGAGCGTGAAATAAACTTTGAAAAGCTTTTGATCATATGTTGCCTTCAGGCTAAGTGACGGCTTGTAGCGAGGTAGCAAACGACTCTTCAACAGTGTGAAGAGTCATTTTCACACTTTTTCATCATCGTTCACAACTTCTTCTTTTCGCCGACTGGCCCAGTTGAAATTCTGCTGGAGGAATCCAGCAGAATGGGAGAAATCTCAGATGAGGCACTGAAGGGAGATTGGAATTGAGCGAAATTGTGTTGGAAAGCAAAGGCTGACCCACAAGAAACTAGGATTTTTGGGAAAGTTGATCAAATTATGGACAATATTCATTGCTAGTGAACCTCCAGGTCCACCTCCTAATCTGGATTCACCATAAGAAATAAATAAAGGAGCAATGTTCTGATGAAACCCGAATGAAGAGTTTCAGAAAGAGCAGTAGCCTTTTTTAAAGAGACAGAGACAATTTCAAGGCGTCAAATTATGAAGTCAGATTTCTTTTACATAGTTACTTGATTGTGCATTATAATGACAGTTTGTGGAAAATACATAGTACTGCCTCTTTTAAAAGAAGAACCAAATATGAATGAAAAGCTATGTGTTCACCTGAAGAATGCTGTGGACGAGAAACACAAACAGAAATTCAATCTGATGGCTTTGGAGAATTGTCTATGGCCGAATGTAAGAGGTGGGATGTAGATCATATGACTGACTCGCTGAGAAGTGACTTCTCACATCCCACACAACATAAGGCTTAGGATTCACGCTCACCGTAAAGGTGCTGGATGCTCTTCACGTCGTCAAAGGAGAGCTCCAAACTGGGTGCAAAGTTGTAAGCTGGATACATGATGGATCCGGGGTCAGGTGAGTGGGAGAGACCAAGAGCATGGCCGAATTCATGAGCTGCAACAACAGGCAGGCTGATACCTGAAGCGGGATGACGGGTCACACAAATTCAGAATCAGAACAAAAACCTCACAGAAACCCAGAGGAATGACAGGAGTTGGATGAGCGAACAGCAGGATTCCATCGTTTAACTCCTTTTTAAAATCCCGTACCAGTAGAATTTAAGGTCCATTCCTCCGCAGAGTCAAAGTGCACGTCTCCTCCGATTCCTAGACCAGGGAGGAAGGCGTGAGCCAGAGCTCCCCCTTTGCCAGAGAAAGGAAATCCATCGCCGTGGTCTGCTGAAAACACAGCCGTGTCATCAATCTAGATGATAGGCGTTTTTTAATCATCCGGGCTCGTCACAAAGCTCACCTCCGCTGACAAAAGCAATTCTAACGTCAGCCTCTTTTGCTTCCCTCCTGCGGAATCTAATGAGGGAAACGCTGGACCACAGCTTCAGCGCTGTCCTGATGGCTTTGAGAGTCCTACTGGCTGGGAAAGGCAGATTTTCACCAGCAATCCTGCAGAGACACATTTTTCCTTTAATTTATATAAAGTCATGTGAAAGAGCTAAAGTATTTAATCAACATAAAGAAGAGTTAAATATCCTTCAGGTCTGCCGTCACAGGCTTCATTAACGCGTCTGAGCGGACTTTCTCAACTTCTAAAGCTTCTCTTCTCTTACATGTATTCTTGTAGCAACAGTTTCATACATCTGAGGTGTTACTTTTAAACGCGTGACAAGCTTTTCAAACTGATGCCACAGGGAGCTACTCCATTTGTAGGCCTGTAGCCTCTGCCTTGCTTGTCCATGGTGTACGAGTTGTGCACACACCAAAATGAAAACTTCCCTAACTGTTCCTTTATTGTTGCTGGAGGAGAATTTTCTTTTAAAACTAAACATTAGCATCTTTGTTTTGATGTTGTTATTCTTCCTGGGGATTACATGTCATTATTTATCATCTTATAAAGACTCACTCTTCCTATGACAAGCTTGATTCTTTAATGTCTTCTTTTTTTTTTTTAATCCCTCTGAAAATTTGTAGAAATGCAGCTTATGATGATTAGTGCGTTATTTTCTTTAAAAAGTACAAAACGTGTTGGCAGGCAGCTCCAGGATACATAGGACAGTCTTCGAGAACAAGAGGCTGCTACAAATGTTTTCAGTAAATCTGTTAAGTTCGTGCGATTAATGCAGGAAGTTTGTCACATAACTTTTACCTCACTTCCGTTCTAAAATCCTGTAGTAATGACTCAGCGACATTGCTACGTAATGTTGTGCCCTATGCAAGCGCACCATCTGCACATATGACGCAAGAGGCATTACCACACATGGCTTGCCTGACGCTCGACGCGGCACGACAAGGGATTTATGTTCTGCAGCCGCTGGTTCTGGTGTCGGTGTCAGAGTTAAGTGGCGGTTTACAATTTGCTGACAGCTTCGGTGTTGTAAACGGGTGCATGTGTAGGCAGTGTGTCTGATATGATTCACAGCCTGAGTGGCATCTGGGTCGACAGAATTGACCCAAATAATTAGAATTACGGAAATAAGTTTTCTTAATGGAATCATGCCAATTAAAACAAAACAAAACAAAACAAAAAGAAACAAAACAAAAAAAAAAGAACTTTTTTGAGCTATGATGAGGCAATTCTTCGACTGTGTCAAAATCTGCGTATTTCAAAACGCTGAAATGGAAATACTTTTTTTCCCCCCCATCAGACGAGTCATGTGATGTATGTATGTAACCTTTATTCAACCAGGCATGTCTCACTGAGATTAGAAATCTCTTCTTCAAGAGAGGCCTGGCCAAGACCGGCAGCAGATAAATATGTAAATGTCTTATTTCTAGAGATTTAATTTAGTCGACGTTTTTATGTGCATACAGAAAGTGAGAATTTTCTTTTCTCCACGTCTTTAATTAGCAGCGATACGGCCTACAATGCTTTAACAGCTGGGTGGTCTGAAACAAGATATCTCTCTCTCTCTCTTTTGTTGGTGGTTAAAGAAATGGGAATCCGTGTCCTCCAACCAAAGTCTAAGAAAATATTGTTTTTGAAAAGTAAATAAAAACATGGAGTTCTGCTCAATCCTGTCTGATTTATTTTTTATGGCGTATGTCTTTGTGCAGCATGACATCTTCACTTGTCGTTTTTCTCCCACTTTGAATTCAGTTGAGAAAGAAAACCACTTTGTTTCGGTTAGGAGCCAAAAGTTTTAGATTAAACTTGATGGATGCTTCATTTAATGCAGAGCTTATGATCGTCTTTGTGGGACGTGTGTAAGAAGTTGTTCTCCTTACAGTAAGATTAATCTCCTACCTAATCAGGCCTGTCGAAACTTTTTAAGAAATGTGCACAAGTGACTGGTAATTTACATATTTTATTAGGAAAACGGGGGTTACACTTCAAACTTTGACTTAAATTCAAAATTGGTTGTATTTTGCGTCAACTAGTATAAATCCCACAAAATACACTGTAAAAATGTTCCTGTGGACTAAGCTTTTATAATCACATGCTAGCTGGAAGTGCTAGCTTGTGAGCTCTCATCTCACCTGTAACTGATGGTCCGTTTTGTCCACCGCACTGTGGCCCCGTGAGGCTCCACGTCCGACAGCCCACAGCGCGGCTTCTTCATCACAGTCAGAGTCTCCTGACTGAGTTTTCCGTCTGGAGTCAAGCCAAAGAAACGCTGCATTTTCTTCACCTTATTGCAGAATCCCCTTGTCTGATGCGAGTCATCTCTGGAGGCCGCTGCCCTTTTTCGTCTGTCTGGCTCAGGCTGGTAACCATAGAAGTGGTGCAGATATTCCTGTGGAAAACGACTCGGATTACACCAGTGACACAAAGACAAACTCTGTCGTACCTGAGCAAAAGAAAAACGCCGCATTACCTTGCTTTTGTCTGAGCAAACTATAAACGTATGAAATTTTATTTTAAGGCAAAACTAAGAGGGCGATGCAGTGCTCTGTTAACGTATTCATACCTTTGGTCTCATTTATTGTCCTCTAGTCTATTTTTGTGATGGTAAAGTGGAACCGGTGGGACTAAATACACTAGGAGGGTAACGAGACACAGCTGGGATCTATCAAGACAGGGAGGACAGGACATCACAGAGACTCACAGGGAAACAGGATCACAATAAACACAGAAAAAACCCAAAAATAAACGCAGAAAACTACGGATCACAACAGTAGTGCTTGAAAAAAAGAGAGAAAAAAAATCAGTTTCGTGTTTTTAACTGAGCGGATCAACTTTCTTTCAGTAATATTTTTCTCCATACCACTCTTCCATTTTGTGCATAGATTACCCTGGACTTCATATTATAGATTTTGAATTTTCTTTTTGGATTTTAGGCCAGTTTGGTTTCATAACACCAACTAGGTTTTGGGACATTCTCAATCAGGCCTGAATGTTTTAGGAAACAGGAAATGTTATGTCTTTGACATAAAATCCCAATTAAATACTGTATTGTTATTCTAGAGTGGGAAAGTATCGCAATGTACTGTATGAACTAAACATGTTTTCTCAACACATTTTTCTTATCTTGATCAAGATGAGGTCTGGTCGATCTGAGGTCGCAATGAAACCACATCCTTGGAAATTCTGTGTTTTGAAGGCAGCGTTTATGTGACTCAGCAGTGTGTAATGACTCGTGTTTAAACTCATGCGGACAGTAAACATTCCAGATGTGGGTTTTTTTTGTACATTAAATGACAGCATGCTGCAGAAACTTTGCTACAAACATGTAATTGTAGGTGTCAGGGTTACCGGCTACTAAAACTCCTTCCTACAGCATTTCTACTGATTTGTAAATACATGTAGCTTTTTTTTTTTTCAGCCTGCAGGTATTTTGTCAAAATAACTTAATGGTTAAGGAACTTTAAAAATGATTCAATTTTAAACCATATCTGTTAAACCATATCTCTTAAAGTAAATAGTTAATTTCCTAAAACATGACCTTTTTTTCTGTTTATGTATTTGTTGACTCATTTTAAGTTTAGTAACTTAGTAAAAGTTAATAACTCTCAGAAACTTGTGGGTGAGAAAGTTTTTGTGCAAGAACTGAAGTTTGTGTTCAGCTGTGGAGAGACTGTTGAAGCTAAAGTGAAACTTAAACGCAAGCTGAGCAAACTAGTAAACATTCTGGGGACGTCATACACAGTTTCCTGCTGATTTTACGCCCAAAGGTCTGCGTGAGTCTCCACAAAATCTGGTGGCGTAAGATGGGGTAAAGATTGGACCAATCCGATCAGACTTCAGTCACACAAACATGTTTGAATTTCTGGAAGTGGATTTGATCCCAGTTGGACACCGAGAACTGATCATCAAAACCAACGGCGAATATTTGTTCCTGACAGCCAATGAAAAGAGAGGCTGGGATCACAGCAACAGCTGCAAAAATAACAACGGCACACTCGGGTAAAACATTTCTGAACAAAACAATTTCCACATGCCACAAAACCACGCATTATACATTCTTAACGTTAATTGCCAGGATCCAGTCCAAACATGAGATTGCCATGTGTTAAGACAGAATTAATAATGTGTTTAAATTAAAACTTAACATTGGAAGTCATTCCAAATCCCACAAACATTCCCGCCGCATCAAATACATGTTGCAACCTCTCACCACGAGCACAACACAGAACACAGCTCTACGCAAATCACGCTCACTTGAAAAACCTTTGACTTTCCCATCTTTCTGTTTATGGAGGACGCGGAAAATATTATCAGCTAAATTGTGACAGTATCTTCAATTACTGTTGTGGGTAAAAGTAAAACACTTTTTTTTGTACGAGGTCCTGTGAGGGTTTGATGCTCATTTGACTGCAGTTGGTCTAAAACAGTGTTTCTCCACCCTGGTCCTCACCGCCCCCCCTGCTCTGCATGTTTTAGATGTGCCTCTATTCCAGAACAGCTGATTCAAATGACTGCTGGTGACCATCAAGTACTGCAGAAGCCTGTTACTCACCCAGAGATACAATTCAGGTGTGTGGCAGAAGGGAAATACCGAAAACATGCAAGACAGGGGGGGCGGTGGAGGGCCAGGGTTGAGAAACACTGCTCTAAAATGTCCATCTGCAGCATGATGGATCACATGTAGTACGTAATCCATCAGCAAATCCAGTTTTTAAGGGTACGATCTCCAGTCTTCCAATCAGAAAACTGAATATTTTCAAAACCTGTCAAGAAGACTATGAAAGTTGTGCAGTGCGCCTCCAGCTGTAGCTTCCTGCTTAGCTAGTTGCTCGGCTGGTGGTCAAGGAGATGCATTTCCTGCCAGCTTGTCAGAGTGGATTTACTATTCATTTTTACCATGGAGGGCAAAAATGAGTCAGATGACTTACTTTAACTGATATCCGAAAAAGTTACAGGATACTGGTAGGTTATTCAGGATTAAAGCATTAAAATGTATGGCAACATCCTGTTGCTTCAGAATCATTGATTGTACAAATGTTTGTTCTTTCATTTAACTAAAAGAAAAGTTATTTTGTCTCTTCACCTGATGTTTGAGTCAAACATAAAACAGAATAAACAAAAACGCTGAGGTGCTCTGATTGGTGGAGCAAGGAGGACATAAGCCTTAATTAGCAGAAGGTGGTCATTTTCCCTGAGCTCTGCCCAGTCACGTTCTGTCTGGAGCTGAGGCGGGAAATGACTGACACGGGAAAAGTGCAAGGAAGGCATTGGAGTCAGGGAAACACAGCAAACACGACAAGACGATCTAAACACCAGAACCTGAAAATGTACAGAAATACGAGAATAATATGAAATTATACTGTAGCTCCTAAGGATCCTGACACATGGCTACTAGTGACACGAAGTCTAATGGGTTAAATTTGTTATAAGAACATTACAGAATAAATGTAAGCATTAGCTATGGCAAGAATAATGACTCAGAAATGAACAAATGAAAGTTGTGTTGTTTTTACGTGATTTACAAAAAGAAACGATGCGGAGAAACAATGTTGAATAGACATTCAGCATTGTTTCTCCGTATCGGATCGATATCGGCCAGATACTAAATGTCTGATATCTGTATCGGTATTGGAAATAAAAAAATAAAAAAATAAAAAACAGGGGATCACTGCATCCCTCAAGCAACTCGGTGTGGGGCTGTCCATATATTTTATCTGCTGTCACCACAAAACAGTGCTGACTTTGAAGACAAATCTCATCTCCCACTGCTGCTGCTGCTGCTGCTGCTGCTGCTGCTGCTGCTGTTGCCTCCTGCAGATGAGATCGAAGGCAGATTGGGGAATTGGCAGCCGTAAACAGGAAGAATCCCGTCTGCCAACATCACTGGACCACATTTCGCTTGAGGTGAAACTTCACAAAGAGATTCCACCGAGATAAATTAGTTCTGTGATTATCATTCCAGAGAATGATATGGGTCTGTTCTACAATAACAAAACTCAAAAAGAGTGGGAGAGCCACAGAGAACATTTGAGATGTCAGCAGGTGAAATGTAACCAAATATAGTCACTTTTCATTATTAAAGAAAGAAAACAAAGATCAAATGAAATAGTGCTAGATCTGTCGCCACTTTAATTTTTGAGAAGCTTTGTCTAAAAAAAATTAATAAAAATAAAGCAGCTTTAAGAATCTTGCATGGAACATCACCACCTCCTGTGCTGCAAATCGCTCAGATTTGATCAGTTATATTTCAAAGAGGTCCAAAAATGACTCCCATCACCATAAACCTCACTATTGAAACACACACAAAACAACCCCACCTGCAGAACCAGCAGCATATAAACACATGTTGATCCAGCAGGTAAAAAGTTTAATTTACCTCTGCAAACTTCTGGTCAGCCTCAAACGGTCCAGCTGGAGGTTGCGGAGGAGCGGCGGGGATGCGGAGGGGTGAAGCCCCCGCAGGACTCTGGTTGAGCTTCATGAGAGTCAGAAAAGTCATGCAGAGCAGGTTCATGTTGAGCAGGCAGGAGCGTCAGTGAGCGTATGGGCCGGCGCGGCGCAGCGGGATGCAGAACAGCAAAAAAAAAAAAAAAAACACCTGCTAATTATGTGAGAATGCTCCTGTCTCGACAAGAACAGCAAGCAAGGTGGCTTTTCCTCTCCTCTCCTTAACGTGTCTTCAGATGAAAGAGAAGACCCCTCATCTCCAACCCCACCTTCCCAGAGGACAGGAGTCAGAGCTTCACGTACTTTATCAACATTCCTGACTGTTTCCAGCCACCCTTATCTCCAGCGACGTTCAAGGGAACCGCAGAGCTGCCTTAACCTGCAGGGGTGACACCTGCAGCAGAAAACACCACTGTTGGCTTTGACTGAAGAAGACAACAAGGATCCTGCAGAGATTACATTTGAGATCCTACAAATGTAGAATTTCTATCTGCGAGAGATAATCTCCCCATTTGGAGTTTGTGACAAAGAGCTGAAGATGTCTTGTGTCTTTTTCTTTTTCTTTCTTTTTATAAACACGGAAAGGTACACCAACAAATTCAGATTCACTAAAGAGGAAGGCTGGTGGTTCGAGTAAACAAGTGACAAATAGTCTCACTTCTATGCTTTACAGATGAAAATATGCGCCAAATTCATGAAACTCTCTCAAATTCGCCTTTTGACATTGGGTTAAAACTGTGATCAAGTTTGTTCCTTTAGATAAGAGGCCGCCCCACCTCAAGGTGCTGTACCGGTGGCATGACACGAGTCTCATCTTTGGTCAAGATTCCAGGAAACTAGGTAGAAAATTCATCCAAGAAGTTCATTTTGCACTTGTTTTCTGTCATCCATCTTTGTGTTCTGCCGTCCGTCTGCGTACCAGCTGCAGAGTCTGTTTGCCGTGATCTTATCGTTTATTCAGCTTTGCATTGTTGTCAGAATGATTCAGTTGCAAACTTCCCAGTAAGACCCTTACAAAAGGAAAACACATTCACCAATTTACAACCAACTGGGGTATATATGCGTTTAAATATCCCAAAATGTTGTACCATATAAATTGCAGAAATAGTTCTGGTTTTCATATGAATATATCTATATTTTTTTTACAGTCATACACACATATATGGTCAATGCTCATATTGAGAAGATACAAACATTAAATGGGAATACGTTGCTTACTGTTTGAAGCCATCTGATTGGCTCCAAAAAGCTCTTCCCTCCTCAGCCGCAATGTCCCGCATTTATGTCGATTTTAATGAACTCTGTCTTTCGATGTATCCATTGGCAACACAAAAAGACAAAGATTTAAAACACATCTTCACCTCTTCCATATTTATCAGTCTGCAGGTTAGAATGATGATGCGATTTCCCAGCTTCACGTTCAATATACTGACAGGACGTCCCTTTATTTCAGGATAAAAAAACAAATAAAGCAAACAACACCAAAAGTGTCTTCTTTAACATGAAAGCAATGTGAAGCATGACTGGTGTCAGTGTAACCGTCTCAGTAAAGCTTCCGTGGACCGATGAACACGATCCCAAACGTTCGTGGCCACGTTCGGCTACCGGAGCCCGTTTACAGGAGAGATCAACCCGAGTTTGATAAACACCATAATGTTGACAGACATGAAACTAATCTGTCTTCCTTTTCCTTTTTCACGTTCTGTTTTCTTTAATATTGAGAACATTATCTATCAGAAAACAAAGAGGATTTATTTATTTTTTTTTTTAATTGAAGCGTACCGAGGAGTGTCACGTTACAGCTGGAAAAGGAGCCGGGGTCAGAGGTCTTTGCAGGGCGAGTGTTTACTTAAAAAGGCAAAAAAAAATCAAAATGTGGATATAGAAGGGAAACAAGCAGTTAGAGGGAGGAACGTGACTTTAGCAGAGCGGCTTAGGCCTGTTCCACGTGCACATTTTATGCATTTTTGCCTCTTATCCACACAAAAACTATTAAAACTATTATTTATTAAAATTTGGACCAAGATAGAAATTTGACAAAACCCCCTATTTGTGTTTACCTGGGAAAACAGAGATTTGGGATCCTGTGCGTTACAGTCTGCGTCAAATAATGTGCCAAAATATCCACATACTCGTCTGACATAATTCCCAACAACTCAACATTATCTTGTGTTTTAATAATTTCGTATTCTAATTAGTGCTGTCAGTCGCATAAAGAATTTAATCCGATTAACCTGGCGCTGTGTTTAATCATGATTAATCACTATGTCTTTCTAAGCTTGAAATATAAATAGGTACACAGTTGTGGGTTTTTTCAGGAATGGTGCCCTGGGCAACCGCCTCTTTCTGCGGCACTCCAAGCAATTAAAATGCAAACAATTATCTGTTTTCTTTTTTCTTTCTTCTTTTTTTTTTTTCCTTTGCAGCAGCAGCTGCAAAAAGCTCCCTTGTTACTCAACAGCAGCAAAACTTACTCCACTACACAAGTAGTAGCAAACAAGTTCAGGGAACAACTGACAGATAAGATTTCATCATTTTCTAGTTCTTGGGTGGCCCACCCCTTTCTGATGTCGCCCTGGGCAACTGCCCATATTGCCGCCACTGTATGTGTGTTTTCAAAAAATGTTTTATTCTTTACTGAAAGATTCTCAGTTTTCCACGTTTTTATATCCAGGAAGTTTTAAAGGAAGTCGTGATTTAGAAATGTCCCTTCATTCATTTCCTATGGAACTTGTGCGATGAGACGACAGTCACTTATCCTCGTCCAGCCAAGTGTCTGACTGGCGTTATTCGTACGTGTGGATGTTAGACATCATACACATAGATGTGCACATGTGGGCTAGCTACAAAGAAAGCTGAAAAATGTTCAACTTTTGTTGTTTGCTGCTGCTGCTGCAGAAAACGTTCACGTTTTGCTGTTCATCGCTCCCCATGTGTCGAGTTCATAATGCGTCGCTGTGAACTCACTCACCCTGCGCAGGAGAGAGGCGCTTAGCTCAAAATAGGTAGTTTGATTAATCTGCGTTATGTAATATTAACGCGTTCACAGCCCTAATTCTAATTCTGTATTTAATAGTATTTCACCCTATATGTCTGGCCACAGATTTGAAGCAATCTGATTGGCTGACATAGGTGCCTGCACTGCCCCCTATGGGTATGGCATGTTTACATCAACCCTCAGGGATGCATTTGTGCTGGTATATATGGATGAAAACTGTTTCAGAAATCGATTCCATGTGTAAAATAATATATATATATATATATATATATATTTTTTATTTATTTTTTTTTTTTTAAATGATGTGAGTTTTTATAAAATCCTGGCTACGTGTTCAGGGACCTTAAATGATGAGAGTCCTGGAAAAGATACAGATGGCTGATTGGACCAGGTCGCAGTAGGAGACTGAGAGGGCAAACAGGCAGGCTGAGAGAATGAGACTAATAAACATGAAGCGAATAACAATAAAGAAAAAGTCAGAACACGCTAAGCTAAAAACAACAGAGAGAACAAATATGAGCATAATTAAAACTACAAACACAGAAAAAAAAGCTAAAACAACGCAAGAATCACGAGAAAGAGAAGTAAAAGTTGATGACCTTATCCTCTGTCATTTCCTCTGTCTAACACGTTTAGTTAAGTTAAACGTGTCAGAGCTTGCCATGGGAGGAAGCCTCGCTCTTAATTAACATACGACTTTACATTACTCACTGCACGCTGACCTCTTCATGCAAAACTAGAACCTAGAAGTCTGGTCTGTCTAACTACTTTGCAGTTGTTTGAATTTGGTTTATCTGGTTAAAACAACAGCTAGGCCGCTCATAGACGTCACATAATGAGCTGGTCGTTTAGTGCAGGCAGCATGAAGCCACAAGGTTTAAACAGGAAACCACGTCCTTATTCCCTCTGCTTCCACAGTGATGCAAGTTTGTTCTTTTCTGTAGCAAATTATACAGAAGAACAGAGGGGAAATTCAGGTGCAGCAGGGGGAAAGTGGCATAATGCGAGGCATGTAGGTTCACACAAAGATAAGTATTAAAATATATATCTAAAAACCTAAATTAAGAATAATATACTGAAAAGATGAGGGGAAGTTCTGACATAAAAAAACTGTGCAGTCATTAAAAAAAACAGAATACTACGATCCAAAAAAATGTACACAAAAAAAAAAAACTTTGCTTAAGGTGGAATTGATTGTATTTAAAACAAAGCAAACATTTTTCAGTGGCAACATTACAAAGGTGTGAAATCCTGCTCTCAAACTGAAAATGTAAACTCATGCTTAGCTTTTTAATTCCTACATGTTCACTGGCACGAACTCTGTGAGGAAATCTGAGTAGTCAAAGGACAAATAGACGCTACTTTAAAAAACAAAAAAGTATCGATCTTATCGCGCCGGTATCTATCAATTCTCTAACAGCGCAGAGTGAGTGTCGGACTTTAGGCTATGACTCAAACTTTTATTTGAGTATATAAAGGTGTGACACACGCAGACCCATTGAGAGATGCAGTTGACTAAAACATTATGCACGAACCGCACAGTATATAACTGTAACATTTAATAATAGATGCTTAAACAAAGAAAAAGACAATCAAATTTTCTCATTGGTAGTAAACCCCACAAACGCTAAAATAAATGGATCCAGATCAACGATCCAGTGACTAACAAGGCAGCACCTTGGAAACAGTGTGTCAACTGTGTGAATGTAAACCAAAGTGTTTTCATTCAGCTGGAGGGTAGGGATTCCCAACATGAGTCATCCAGCAGGTCTCACCCGGATTAATCTAATTGTGTGTGTAAGACGCCGACCTGCGCGACTCCTACACTCTTTATTCCTGAACATGTTCATTATTCGGGTGCTGGTACCGATTCTGAGTCAAGTACAGTAGTCACCGAGGGAGGGGGGAAAAAAAGAGCTTGCATCAGGACACACATCCTGACACTGAGTCATAAAATCTTCCCCTGCTGCCTTCAGGCCAAAACAGGAGCGCGTACAACAAAAACATTCTGAGAATGAAGCGCTGTTGTTTCGCAACGGCCGGACGATGAGTGAAAATTACTCTAATGTTTCTTGCTGTTAGACTCTAATGATATTTGTAGATGGTTTACGAGTGATACTCTGCTGCACTTTCATAACAAACCTGAGCAGAAATCTAAACTCAGTCCGAGGGATGAATTCAAAGTGAACCCCATCGCAGATTTAAAGAAGCCAGGAAGATTTATCAGTATTAGAATGAAAATCAAAGATTTTGTAGAGAGAATAATTAGCTGATAACGAATCTGGCTTTTAGTAAATGCACTAAGGTTTACTTCTGACGTCATTTTCATATATAAAACGAAACACACACAAAAGCTCATAACAGCACGCATTTCTACACAAATACTAAACTAAAGGGGGAAAGTTTGGTGGAGGAAAAAAAGGGAGAAAAATTTAAAATTTCTAAGCCACCTGTCATTCTTCGGCGTCTTACAACAGAATTGCTATCTCCAACAAACAGAGTGAGTCTTTACAGTGTGAGTCAATACATTTTGGTATTTTATATTTTCTCAGAACCAGTCTGTGCATTTTTGCTCCAGTTCTTACACCTCCGTCATTCTGAACGGGAGGTCAGCTTTGGATGCCCCTGGCTACGGTTTAGTTTGCTGGGTGCCCTGGAAGTCCCTCAGTTTGGAAACCTGAGAATTCAACTCGTAGCCGCCAGGGGAAGGAGTCATCATGAGGACCTGATCAGCCAATCAGAATTGAGCTAGGGAAACACGCAAGCCACGCTATGTTCAACAGCCAATAGTCAAACTGATTTACTCTTTTTTGTTTTTGTTTAAACTTTACTTGGAATGTAAATAAACTATTTATGTAGATAAAACTACATCATACCTCGTCATACATCATCATGTTTTCACATTCGATGTTTTAGAAAGTCCGACTGTGTAAACCGGATGGTTAAAGAGGTTATGTTTGCATAATTAAATAATTAAAGCACATGAATCAAAGCTTGAGGCTTATTAATCATTTCAAAAGCTCACTCACTTCACGAGAGTGAAAGTTCAGAGCTGGTGTTTTCTGTTCAATACAAAAACCTCCATACATTAAAATAGAGCAAATCTCAGGATTTGTTTATCCTTTGAAGAAAAATTGACTGAAAATGTCAGTCAATTAATGTGCTCTGTTGTTCTGAAACCCGCCTGGTCTACTCGGTTTCTGATCCAAACTGTGTTACTGGAGCGAGTAAATAAACTCGGTGTGGTTCATCCTCCTCCAGGCCGGACCCGCGTAAAACAAACGGGAACAATCATGGAAGGACTTTGCTGTCTTTAATAAGGCCAAGGAAAATTAAAATAAAAAACACCGACAACCTTTTACACAACACAGCTTACGGCTAACACCCCTGGAGGAATGTGCTGAAGCGTGTGGCTGTTGTAACGATTCTGTCTGTACTTGTTTCTCCTCAGATGTTTGGACCTTTGCCAGGAGAAGCCGACAGCCTCCGCTGAGGCTCTCTGGATGTGATGCATCATGTTTGAGGGGATGCGCTCTGAACCAGGCAGGTTTCTTCCCTTTCATCCAACGTTAAAATCAACTTGGTGAAAAACAATGCCTAACATGGCCATTAGCTGAATGCAGCTCAGCACATCCCATCAGTGTGTCTTGTAATGTACAGGCCAACGTGGGTTTGCTGCTCATTTTTCTTGCTTAAATCGGAAAAGGTGCATTTAACTGGAACTTTCCACTCATTTCTGGTGAGTCTTGTCTAGACAGCCTTACTTCAAACTATGAGGCAAGAACCTAAATCTGAACTCAATTTAACTTCAGTTCAGGCTGCATTTTACTAGGCACCAGATGTGATACCAACTCTGGCACATGGTCAGTGTGCCAAAGGCGCAACACTCATTTAATCTCAAGAAATTGTGGGCAGTGGATCAATGAAAGGACTCGATGACTAACGCAGCAGAGTGAGATTTGGACTGCGTGGGAGGGAAGGACGTGTTGAGCGGGTTCCAACACAAAACTTGTTGGGTTCAGAAACAAGTCCTCAGTTTGCTTCAAAACAAGAGGACAACAGTAGCTGTGCTTCCATTAACAATAAAATTGCACAAATTGATAGTATTAAAATAAATTTGTTTAATAGAAACACGCCAATTTCGGTGGGGGCGAGGGGAGAATACACGTCTTTCGATAAAACGCCTTTATCGAAACGCTCCATTGACTACAATTTCCCCTAAACGCTCCCACATATAAGAGGTTTGTTGCTTCAGCGCCTGGAAAATGTGAAAATCTGATGGCTGATAGCTGATGAATGCTGTACTGAGTGAATTACGAATATAACTGTTTACATCCATCACTACCATGATTTTGTCTTGACTTATCGCGTGAACAAGCCTCTTCACGCGTAATTTCAATTTAATTGGAAACACAGCAATTGCAGTTATGTTTTTTCAACATCAGACTACAGATAAAGATTTGACCACATTTGTAATGGAAACAGCTACTGCCACTTACGCTTTGTTTATATTCTGTCTCAAACGCAAACATCATTTTATTGGGATGTTTGTGATTCTGCCAGCAGTCTACTTGTGCACAATCTGGCTTTTATGGAAAAGTGTCAGCAAGAGAGTTATCGAGAGAAAACGTCATAAGGAGTCCGATTAAAGTTACCCTCAAGCCATTTAGGGGACATGACGAACAGGTGGATGTGTTTTGCTCAAAGCATATTTATAGGCATGTGTGTTAGAATGGCCCATCAATATTGAACCGATAATCTGTGGCGATTTAAGTTCACATTTATGCTTCCGATCCAAACTGGATAGAAATGTCAACAAAATACAATTCTATATAATATTGGCTAAGACAGATGAATACATACTAATCATTTCTGTATTTGGAAAACCCCTGAAAACCATGAATCATTTTTCCATCTACTTCCCAGTTACAGCAAGGCACTGTGATCTCTTTAGGTCACCTCAGTCCTGCTTTAGCTGCAACGTTTTGAGTGGACGTGTTTTTGCTTTGAAAAGTTTGTGCAAATACTTCCTGTTTTTTGCTGCCCTCTGTAAAATCACTACCAGCATCCAACGTTTGGTAACCAACATTGCATTATCTCCTGCAAGGTGCCCAACAAACTTGAGTCACAGGATTTCAAGACAGTTTGACACAATATCCTTTATTTGACATCAACAAAGACTGATCAAATGACAACAAAACTGTTGGCAGAGTTTGGTGTTCTGGCCATAAACACAGAAACTGTTACAGGATGACACCTTTATACAGGCAAGATGTACGCGGAACAGTGTGGAAGCTCCACACGCGACCTGGATGGGAGGCCAAAGAGTCCGGCACAGACTTAACATTTAAAGCCGTGAACGTTGGTCCTTCTGAAGCGTCGGTAGCTAATAATCAGAGGGGGGAGGGCGCGTGGCAGAATACGATGGATGAAATGAGAGGTTTATCACAAATATCAAGGCAACTTGGGCTACACTGCAGTGATAACAATAAGGCACCCTCTTTGAGATCTGCTCAGTTCTCAAAGAGAACTGAGCAGTGACTTTGAGATAACACAGAGCAAAGATCCACAAAGACACCTGGAGGAGGCTAATACTTATGTTTCATATATTGTGCTTATGGATGTTTTTAACACTGGGCTTGTACACTGAAAAAAAACCCCAACTGTGTGTGTGTGTATAATGAAGAACAAAGCGATGCGCCGTGTGCTGCCTCAGATTACACAAACGCGTCTTCTAGTGGCTAAAATGTGCATATTCCAGATATCCACTTGTTTCAAGCATTCTGCAGTTTTTGATGCTAATGCGTCTGCACCGCTTCACAGTAACAAAACAAAAATAAAACACTAAAAGCCCTTCATTAAACACAAAATCTAAGACATGAAAACAGAGGCAAAGATTCCCGCGGCTCTACGGTAGGAAGGT
Organism: Poecilia mexicana; assembly: GCF_051168715.1. Taxonomy (NCBI): domain Eukaryota; kingdom Metazoa; phylum Chordata; class Actinopteri; order Cyprinodontiformes; family Poeciliidae; genus Poecilia; species Poecilia mexicana. The sequence goes on from NW_028263383.1 coordinate 18,815,032, forward strand.
TTTAGACCACGTTCCCGCAATGAGCTGGAAAAGTGCGCCATCCAGTGGTTGAATCACAAACTACTCATAGTCCTCTGTGAAGTTTCATCTGGATGAGCTGTGTGATGACAAAAACCAATAAATAACAGAGAAGAATGCAATAAATAACTGCTTGAAATAAAATGCAGCACAGTCAGTGATGTTAAAGTGTTTTGTGTTGAGTCTTGTGATGAGATTTCCTGTCTCTCTTTTCATAAATGCTGCTCAGGCTTGTGATAAAAGTGAAATCTTGTTCAGTTTGAATAGTTGGATTTTGATTTTGGTCGACCGTCTTCAGAAGTGTTGCCGTGGTAACTAAGCATGGGCCAATGTTAGGCTGTATGAAAACTTGGGAGTTCATTTATATAAAGTGAGTAAAATGCATAACTTGATCTCATTGCTAATGGAAAGTTAATCTCATTCATTTCCTACAAGGGATGTCCCAATCTGATTCCAGATGTTACATATTCCTGATTATGGCAGTGTTAGAAATGACCGTTTTTGGAGTTCCTGAAGGATTTCATGCCAGCTGCACCTCCAGGTATGCATATGACACATATTTGATGCAGGTAATGTGCAGCTATATAGTTTGTGTCCACGAACCTGTTCATCAGATCTGGGTTTTCTGTTTGTATCAACGTTCACAAACAGAGAGAGAGGCTGTAGCAGCTTCCTGTCTGTCTGTGTCAGCAGATGGAAATAATCAACAAGACGTATCAAAACAAAATAAGTGCTACTAAGAAATGATGAAACTATGCACATTTTGACATGTCAGAATCTGCTGATCGTTGTTATTAAACGATTGGTTTGGTATTGGGAGCAAACATCCTGATCAGGACATCCCAAATTAATACATAACTGTATGTAGCTATATTGTTTTATTGTACAATTCATCCTTTCAGCAAGTAAGAATAGAGTGTATTCTTACTTGCAGTCAGCAGGCTCTTTTCAGCCTGCTGACTGCCAGTGTGCAGCAATAGTTGAAGGAAAAATGCCTCTCACTCCAGCACCATTAACAGTCAAAAATTCTATATTATATATATATATATATATATATATATATATATATATATATATATATATATATATATATATATATATATATATATATATATATATATATATATTATATATAGCCCAATATAGCTATTGGGCTATATATAACCCAATAGCCTTGGGTTATATATATATAACCCAAGGCTGGGTTATATATATATATATAACCCAGCCTTGCTCTGTACTGTGAGCCTGAACGCTACAATCCAGTGTTACAAGCTTTCAATAAAACATTGCAAGGTAAACCAGTAATACATTTCACACATTGGATGACAACTAAATACAAGCCAACACGTGCGACTTTGGCAATTAATTAGGGTTAAAAAAAAAAAAAAAAGAGCGTCTGAATTCCAGTTATGGCATGTCATCATTTTGTGGAAAATTCAAGTAAAAATGAAACCTTCATCAATGCAAATAATAAAAAAAGCTTTCCTTATTAGATTAAAACATGTTCACTTCCACTCTAAGTTTGTTTTATTATTTTCTTTTCAAAAACTATACAATAAACTGATTTAGCTTCTTATGAAACTAAGCCTATGCAATGACATCATCTCATTCGAAGGGGGCCATAAATATATTTTGGCTCATATTTTATTATTTACCCGATTGGTCATAAGCAAAGACTGAATTAATTACAGCTGCTCCACTATTTTTACAATTAAACTTTTATAATTCTTTCTGTAATTGCCACTGAAGTGGGCTGCATCATTCACTCACTGAAAATGGCTGTTTGGGAAAAAAAAATAGAAAAGAAAAAAAAAGAAACTACCCACTTAAAAATAACTTAAACATACTAATCTAATAAATTATAATCAATGGAAAGAATCTTCAGTTTCTTGAAATAATTCAGTGCTATACTTTACTTAGTCATTTTCCACAGCTCAGAACCAAATGGTCCCTAAGTTGGCGCCCTGTGGTACACCAGCTGCTTGCCTGTGGGCCAAGTTCCCAGCAGTAGCCAGGAGACACAGGCGGGTTTCTGCCAGTAGTGCCCGGTTCGGCAGTCACCGTCCTTAAGCTGCTCCTCGTCTTCTCACTTCAGCTCGTCTTCTGTGGTTCAATGTGCAAAGTGGGCCAGACGCCACACAGAAACTGAACGAAGGGAACATCCAGCAACAGGTCAGGACTCCAGAAATTCAAGCTACAAACATTTCAAAATCTTTTAAAAGCTTGTCCCATAAAAGTAACGACACTGGCATACCTTAACTTTTGGTCTATACTTGAGGTAGGTGGATCTGATCTGCAAGCTGGAGGGATGCAGGCAGCAGCGTAAGTCGTCATAACCGAGCACTTTGTTGACACAGACTAGGGATCTTACCTGAGGAGAATGTGCAGGTAGGAGCCGAGACCTGTGAAAATGTGCCACCAGGCATGGAACTGTGTCACCACTCCAACACCAGGGGGCAGCACTTGTCTACTGGCTCTGAGTTAGGAAAAGAAAAAAAAGAACTACATTCAGGCAATTTTATTTCCTGCTTTGATCAACAAATACGTCCAAAAGGATTTTAGTCAGTTTAATTTATAATCTTAAAAATGTCTACACTTCTTGGATATTTTTAAATATTAGAAAAATAAAAAAAAAACATTACTATTCTTTTAGTGATCATTTAGATGAAATCTGTGCTACTTCACTTGTCTTTTTTACTGTCAATATGGCATTTCTGAAACTCTTAACATTAAATCTTCTCACCTTAACGAGTCACAGAAAATGTTGTCGATGTTCCACAGCAGGAAGCCCAACATAAAGATCCCTAAAGAGGTGTAACACAGGCCCCTGAGCCACGGGTACACCCTGAAAACACAGGGCCGCACAGCCTTTCATCAGGACGTCGCTTTATTGAATACGTCTGAACTATTCTCTTCACATGACTGGTGTTACTTACCATGTAACAATGAAGACTGAACGCATCACCAGGCAAGCTACCAGGGCACCATACATGACCTGAAAAGAGGATCCGCAAGTAGATCTAAAACAGTCCATGAGCAAATGCTTGCTACAGTTTAAAGAGTTAGGCCAAGAGGAGTTTTGCTGGAGAGAAAAACGTCTTTTTAATGTGTTTTCATTTGGCTTACTGAAAGTGAGGTTTTACAGAAATGTTGCACGTGAAAGGAAAAGCAAAAGTGTCAGCAGTTTCACTTCTGCTTACCGGGTAAATAAATATCCTGCAGACTAACTGGTGTAAGTAACACCAGTTCAGGAAAGTGCATCACCTGGCCTGGAAGGCAGAGAAACTAAGCAATTTGTTTACTTCTTTATTTATATGAAAAAAAAAAGTTTAAAAATTAGATTTAAAAAGTGTTACAAAGGTCAGCAAAACCAGATTAATGTTTAAATCCAAATTAACTGCTGCTGGCCTACGCCGCCCAACTCAATCTTTAAGCTCGCACGTGAAAATGGCTGCAAACAGATGCACAATTTTGCAACCGTGCATCTTTTAAAGCCGAGGTGGAGCCTCCTGCACAACCAACAAGGATGCAGCAAGCGGTTTCTGGATGGTACGTCAAAAATAAAACTCTTGTATTTTGTGCAGTTGATGCAGGGACTGGTTATACCTATATTATTGAAAATAATCAAACCAAATCTCCACTCAGTTCTATAGCAGCTACTCTTTGAAGTTCTTAAACGTAAGAAAATCAAACAAATGAAAAAGCAGTTCTTATGATAGAAGAATACCAAAAATGTACTGAACCGTGTACACACTGCCTACCAATCAGCATCTACCATCCAGAGCGCACCTGCTGTGTGGGCGGGCCCACTGTTTACATAAGTTAAGGGTGACCTACAGCACACTGCACCCTGCTAGCAAACAAGGGCAGACAAACGCCTTACCTGGTGAAACACTGGCTCCTTCCACTGCAGGTACACCTGAACAAGATACACAAAGAACGAGAGGATATGACTGTTTTTGTCTACTATGGTTACAGTAAACAACTTTTAAAGCACTTGCAGACACTCACCAACGTGACGGAGACGCTGAAGATTATCAACAACACGATAGGAAACACACTGATGCTGTTCTCTTGCTTGAAGCACTCGTATCTGAACAAAAGAAATACGTCCCCGTCGTTTAGCTTCGGCTTAAGCTGCGTTAAAAGGTGAGGTTGAAAAAAAGCGGTTCATGAAGTACACACACGGCTGGAACATTATAGTTCCCTGGAGCTGTGAGGCATTCACTTGAAATTGGATTCAACAGGTCTTCTTACAGTCTATGTCACATTATACAGGTGTGGACAAATTGGCAAAAAAAAAAAAAAAAAAAAAAACTTAAATGAAATCATTTTTTACTGCAGCAGCAAAACAAAGGAAACAATTAGAAAAAACTCCTATATATTCAATCAGGGAAAACACTAAAAATTATGCATTTCCTTCTGGAGCGGTAGCAGAATTATTGCTAACCCTAACAATTCATTTACATAAAATGTTACTGAGCATTTTAGACCAGCTTTCAAAACCAGTTCATCGGTAAAGGACTTTAAATGCATCAAAATAAGTAAAAAAAAATCTGAACCACTTACAGACAGTACACAAACACACATGTACTGTAAATCATTGGCAACTCGTCCAGCAGCTGCAAAACAGCAGAAAGAAAACATAAATACATTTTATTGAGAACAAGAAAGTTCGTCTGTGGATGTGTGGAGTGTGAGAGGATGAAACGGCCGCGTATCCCACCTGCATCTCATACAGCAGCGTCATGTGGAAGCACCAGGAGCCGACGCCTACAGCTGCGTCCCACGAAACACGCACAGAAAGAAACGGAAAGACGTTTTAATATCCTGCCATACGAGCGGCGCGACCAGCAGGAGTATCGGCTGTGAGGCCTTCACCTCACCTGAAAGACCAAGAAACGAGCAGATATAACGAAACTCCAGGCCGTCCCGGAACGTCTGGACGGCTCCGTATATGGGAGGAAGAATCATTATCAGGTTGCTGACAGTGTTCCCTGTTCAAACAGAAGAGAACAAGTCCGACTTTAGATTGAAACATCTGCATCTCCTTCTATTGTTGAGCTGCTGCTTCTAAATGGTACTCTACTCCTGCTTTGTTTAAAGTCTTCCTGTCGGTTTAAAAAGGGCCCACAGTACAAAACAGGATGTGATGTCGCTGAGGTAACCTTGAGTTCAATCCAGTTTCCAAGGTTACTAATTAGGTTTCCATCACGTTCAGGCTTTTCCTGGTCTATACAGAGTTCCTTTTTTCTTTGAGGTCTGACTTGTTGATTCCCAATTTGACTGAAGCTGGTCAAATATTTGCATTTTCTATCACTTCTTTTAACTTCACAAGTTTATTTTTAAGTTGAAGTTAAGATAAAAGATGACATGGCAGATTCTCCTTATCCAAGCTCTGTTTTATTTTCTAATATGGCCAAACTGCTGATTTTGAATGTGCCTTTGCAACACTATAAATCCATGTGGCCTGGCTAAATATCAAACCCTAAACAGCTTAACACCAAACTGTTACCAAGTATTTTTGGTTTTGTTTCTACTGCAAATATCTCAGTACACTTGAAATAAGACAAAACTAACATTCAAGTAGCTTTTCCAGGAGAAAAAGTTAAACTTCTTAGGAGTTTGAGTAAATAATTCCTTAACATTGATGAAAAAGTACTTGTTCAATCAGCAGGTTATTTCACTTATGACGACATACCTCCAACAACGACCTGAATAAAACACAGGTGCACAATCAGGCGTATCAAGCAGAACAAACTGTTTATCTGCAGCAGAGGCTCATTAAGCCAACATAACCTTGTCCTTGTTTCTAAGACTAAACAGATAATGTTTTTATGGCTCTGTAACACCGCGTGAAACAGGAATGCTGCATTATAAGCACCGACTCAATCAAGCATCAGCCGCTTCGAAGTTTATCTGTTCAAATTTCCTGCAGGATCCACCGATTCCTGCAATAATTCGGCAGCTCTGAGCCTCTTAGCGCTCCTGAATGGGCCTCTCCTGCCTTTCAGTGGGAACACAACTAGTTGCTGAGTTGGCAAAGCAGTCACCTTCCTGGGTCAACTCAGGAGGATTGCTTTTATTAGGCTTACAGCAGTCAGATAACGAACCGTCATCTGTTGAACTTGCTTCACAGTCCAGTGGGACGATGGGTGTGTTTGATTCTGCAGCGTATGTGGCTGGTACCGAGCTCAATATGGAAGGTCTCTATTGATTTCTGTCCTTCGAATTATATCCAGAGAAGTGCTTACACTTCTTGTTGAAGAATTACCTTTGACTGATTTGGTATCCATGTTGTACCTGCTTGTTGTTCTGCTGTAACATTATCAGAACCACAGGCAATGTGAGTTAGATAATAATCAGAGTCATGTATGTTCAAGGTTTCCCCCAGAAAACTTGCTAAGCCCGGTGATAGTGCGCTAGGGCAGTCATTCATCCAGCAGTTTGTCGTGTTTTTGAGTTAAATTTTTTTTTTAAGTTTTCAAGGAAATTTGAAAATATCACTTGATAATTATGTGTTATTGAAAGATTGGAAGATTAATACCAACTATAAAGCCTTAGAAATGCAAACATTTTAAAAAGATTAGAAAACACAAACAACACCACAGCAACACATTCAGATTTATTCCAGACTTTGACTTTGCTGACTTTCCACAGCTCAGAGTGATGCTAGCCTTGTTTGTTTGTACTGATGTACTTCGGGTTATTATCCTCCTGCAATAATAAACGTAAGGTCAAAAACTGATGGCAGGACATTCCCCTAAACCTTCACACCCGGAATTTAATTTAGGAGACAAATAAAAAGCTAGAAAACTACTCTAAATGTGCTCAGGCTTGCAGCATGATTTAGTAGGAAATTAAGTCTCGTCTAGAAGGATAATGGCAAAAAGACAAGTTGTAGAATTCAGCTCAATGTAGCAATTAGAGCAAGCCTGGATAAGCTGCTAAATGCTGAAATCTGATTCCTGTGCAGAAGTGCAGGAACAAGGCGGCCATTATTTTCTGAAAAGATTCTATATGAACAAGAGGTTGGGAAGCCCTGCTTTGGGTGTTGTTCTGGGTTTTCTGTGACTTCCTGGTTGAGTCGTAGATGAGCCCTCAGTGATTTTGGTACCTTAAGGAAGCGTTAGCGCCCCCTCCACCTGTTCTCCCTGTTTGTAGATACTACCTCTCACGGAAACCCCAAAGTCTTTAAAAGAACTTTGCAGACCCAATTCCAGACTGAGAGATATCATCCGGTTTGTTTTTCATCGTCAGTTAAGAGAATGATAGAGATGTGGAAATAATCAGGGAGTAGCTTTTGAAATGGAACTTAATTTTGTTTTTTTGTTTTTTTATGTTTAATTACAATTAAATTATGATTCACTGAGAGGAGCAATCCGTCTTCAAAATTTAAATCATCATTTGAAAAGTGCATTTTAGTTTTTTTCAGGTTATCTTTGATGCAAAATTTAGCTCAAAGATCTGAAACATTTAAATGTGATACAAAAATATAAGTAATTTGTAAGCGCTGCATGAATCAAATTAATTCTCCATATATTGAAATTTGTCTTACACAGTATTCACACTTATTTTCATTGTGCATGCTGTGCTTTTATAAACCAGCCTGATTAGACTGAAATAACTCCATCTAAAAGACATTATTTATTGCATTAATATAACAACATTTCCTTAAATTAAACTAGGAATCGATGTGGGAAAATTACTTTAAATTGTTATTTGTTAAAAGTGGGAGCAAAACAAAAAAGTCCTGCAGTGTTTGTTTCATTTCATGCTCAACATTATAACCAATCCTAAAAATTTAAGAAATGACAAAAGTGGTGCGATGAGAGGCGCCGATCATGGAAACAATCAGAACATGACCCAAAATTTGAACATAAAAGTGAAGGCATGTGCCGTTTTAAAATGCATGCATGCGCTCAGGCAACGGATAACAAACGCAAACAAACCCTGTTGTTTGAGCCATTTAAACATTTCAACGACAAGTGCAAATATATGAGTGGCATGTGCGCGGCGACGTCCCTCACGACGGCCATGCTCCGCTCCGCCGTCACAGAGATAATCCACCAAAGTGACGCCTCGGACATAGGCTGAGCGTTCCGGCCCCGCTCCAGGAACAAAGCCGCATTCCGGCCGCTGAAACCTGAATAAGGGTCGTTTAAATGCCAAGCCATTCTCCTGCAGCCGACAACCATCACCTCTGCGGGGCCGGTGCGCGTGTTATTTATGCAAACAAAAGCCTCAACTGTTGGTATTCAGCAGGTGTGTTGTTGGAGGTGTGAAGGTTTAGAAAACCTGTCAGCGATATTCTGTTGATTGTCGCTACAAAGGAGGTCTGAACTCTGACCCAGCTGGCCTGACTTCCCATTGAAAAAAGTTGTGCCTTAGGCAGACATAAACCAGTTTACCTGGATAAACCTATTAACTCTGCAAATTTTTAACTAATTATTTGCCGTTTCTTTATTCTCGTACGCATTACACACATTGACAACAAGTGCTATTTGAATAAACGATCCCTGTGATGTTAAATGCTGCCGAGATGTTTGGGCGTGTGTGAGTAAAAGTGCAGCTTTTGCCATATCGTTGCATCGCCCTGCTGACAAAGGCAGCTGTCTAAATGGTCTGATAGAAGCGCTGTTTACATCTTAGATAGTGGCGCTCGAGGAACCAGTTTTTATCATCAGACCAAACAAAAAGACTCAAACAGAGCTGAAGGAATGTTTTATCAGCTTTAAAGATGTGACTGAGAATCACGCACTCCAAGAAGACATCGAGCCCAAGGAATTACCTAGCAAACACATGAGAAATTTAATTTATGAAATTTATCTGCTCTGTTGTGAGCTGTAGTAGCCAATGCTAATTTGTGGTGAGGTTATGCTTGCCCTGCCATACTTTGTCTTTGCTGCTCATAAACAAACTTTAGCTTAGCTACTGCCACCTACTGAACTGGAGGATACCAATTAGTGTTACCATAGTGCAAAATGATGGAACTGCACCCTTTTTTAAAAATCAATCTGTGGATACCGAATCGTCAATAGACTGCAGTCAAATGTCGTAATATTTTTTTTATTTTATGTATCTCATTTACCTATATATCTTATTACAAAGATATAGCCACACTACATGTTGCAATGCCAAAATGGAAAAATCCCCAACAACAAAAAATAACTAAAAGCATTTTTAAACATATGTACAAAACACATGAAACCTTAGAAATACATGCCGTACACTCTTTTTTTTAAACCAGTACTTTATGAAGCCCGTAATGCCGAAACCAAGTAGTTTAAACCTCTGAGGTTAAAACATTTATTAGCATTAGTTCAACAACAAACATCCCCAGAAACTGCAAATACAGGGCTATAGGTCAAGAGTCCCAAGATTTTTTTTTTTTAATAAAATGCCTAGAGAGATATTTTTTATATCAATTTACAAACAAGGACTAATTGTAGAAATAAGATTCAATAAGACTTTAAATACGTTAAAGTAAATATTTATATATATATTTAAAAAACAGGGCATGGAGGGAGTAGGAGGGCAACATGGCCAGTTTCGCCCAGGACTCCAGCTGCCTAGATCCACCTCTGGTTGAAATGCAACACAGCTGCTGTGTCAAAGAGTAAGGTAAATGTTTTAGGATTTTGCTAATGATTACATTACCCAGCTGTCGCTGCACTGCACGAATCGATCTTTAGTAAAACTATTCGTCAGAGAGCAGGTTCACAACATGCCCTTGTTAGCAGACAGTTTTTATGGCAGGTCAGGTGCCGTACAGGCTAACACTTAGCATATAAACAGAGCCGAAATGAACGCGGTATTTCAGACACACTGGATAATTGTTCCAGCTGTGTAGCCGTACATGCCCAGTCTCAGTGTTTACGTTATTACGGGCGACTGACTGTACGTGTACAGTATGACTCTTACCGCCGAAAAGTCTCTTAAAAACGAACCCTTGGACACGCGGCTTTTCGGTAAAAGGGACAGAAATGTCTTACTCACAGAACTCCGCGATGTAGAAAGAGACGACATAATTCTCCTCGCACCAGTCCAGCGTTGAGGTCGGCCGCCCCCAGTATCCTTGCCTGTCTATCGAGGGAGCCATGATGGAAGAGGAGGAAGCGGAGGGCACTAACGGGTTTGTAGTCCCATCACAGCGCGAGCTGCGCGCGAGCAATGCGCGAGCCCTCCTACTCGGGAGCTCGAGATGGATTGGCAGGTAGAAACAGATAAATTGGACCACTACAACACATCAAAACATGCGTGTACAGTCAGGATATTTGCGAGAAAATTTTATTTTTTAATCATTTAGTTTTAATTTTTTTTCCCCCAACACGTACTAGTTGAAAACCGTAATGGTGGAAATCTAGGCATGAACACAAAAATGGAAACCACACCAAAAGTAACCAGTTAATAGCACAGTTTTACTTTAAAGTATTATTTCCACACTTGCAATATTTAGACGTGTGTAAGGCTAGTTTGAAACACACTCAACCGTTGCTGATTTGGTTTGGTGTTTCAAAGTTTATGCTGTTATAAAGCTTTTATGTAATAATCTAAAAACTGCAACATTACTAGACATTACTTTCTCTCAGATTAAAATAAAAATAGGGGAAAAGGACGTTGGAACAGCTGTGCCTGTATGTAGTTTAGCCATAAAGCCGATAGGTGGCGATAAAGGCTAGGGAGTGTTTCAGAATGCACTGAAACATTAATATGCACAAAAAATTAATAATAATTCCAAGGAGAAAAACATAACACCAATATTATTGTTATTATTTACTGCTTCCCATGTGTTATTAGGATAAACCTCACATTGGGAGATTGCTGACATACAATTACACATGAGTTGAAGCAATTACATGATATAAAAAAACACAGCTACATGTTTTCTCACATTCTTTATTTTAAAAGAAGGAAATGCCTCACATACTTTTCCCCTCAAACATGAAAGGCATTCTTTTGAAAATGAAGAATATTTAGGTGAATCAGCTGTTCCCAAGTGCATCAGGAAAGCATGAAAAAAATAACAACAGACTGCAACAGTGCAAAGAACAGAAACAAAAATATAGCTACCACTTTTGGAAAAAATATGACTTTGTTGCTTTCTTTTTTTTTAAATCTCAAATCTTAGAATTTGCCAAAGACAAACACTGAAATGCTGCATCTTGAAAATAACCCATTCAGACATTAGAGTATAACAAATATCCCATAGTTGACCGCAATAATCCAAATAGCATTATCTTTATTTTTTAGTTCTCAATCTACAATGTAAAATATGAAATAATTTATTGTCAATTGGAAAACTAAATTGTAAAAATGCCTAACACAATTCCCATATTCAGTGTTTTGGAATGGCTTTTATAACAGGGGAATACAATTATACAACATCAAAACACATCCAGAACATACAGATTCAGTTATAACTCGTCTCTCATTTTCTCTCCTTTGGGCCTGACCATCCGGCCAATGAACAGGTGCGAGTTTGTTTTCTTGTCCTTGATGAGGAAAACGAACGGGTGGTCAGCATAAAACAGCTTTGGGGTTTTGAGTTTCTCTGTGCCAAAGATGCTGGTATCAATTTCATTTCCATGAGTGTCCCATTCCAAGGCCGCAGCATGGAGTACGCCGGACAGATAGAGGTCCTTTTTCCCAGAGACGTTGGACAGATCAGCTTTGGATTTGTCCACAGCCTCGGTGAGGCCCAGGTCCTGAAGGTGCTTCTAAAAAATAAAGAGCAGAAAGATTCAATGTGATGAAACTGTAAGGGTGAGAATCTCAGAGTGATGAATTTTCTCCAAATCAAGTCTCATGAAGTGTGGCGTGTTTTACCTGCAGGTTGTGACTAACTTCCATGCTGACTTTAGGCAGAGAAACAGCCACTGCTGTCTGCTTCATTTTTCCCATCCATGTGTCCAGTTGCTTTTTACTAAGCATCTTCTCTAGTCTGTCCAGAGGCTCCATATGGTAGGGCATGATGAACACCACTGTGGACTTCTTATGAGCCAAAGGCAAGCTCAGAAGATACAGTTTATTTGTTGTGTCATCATAGAAGTCAAATAGACCTAAAAAAAAGAAAGAAAAAAAAACAGCGGCACATATAAAGGTCCCACAACTGTTCTTACACTGAGGAACCTCTTAAAGGGGCATTATTACGTGTTTTCCAGGCACATAGTGTCATTTTTATAGACCAGTCAATAAATATGTTAACTTAAGTTGTTATAAAAATATGATATATATCAAATATGACATGAAGACGTTTGACTTCAAATTGGGTCTCTTTCTATTTAAGACCCCTGCTCTTTCTGACACTCCACCTCCAGGAAGTCATCACAACATTACTCCTCTATCAACATTTACTGTACAAATTAGCAATTTTTTGAATAAATGAGTATAACTTTGACCGCTAGATGGCGTCAAAGCGTTTCCAATACTTTTTTTTTTTTTTTGCCAGTTTGGGCTGAAAATGCAACAAACATTTTATAGGAGTTAATGAAATGTACAAAAACACACAAAACACTATCCCTTTAAGTAAAATAGTTTTGTGTCATATCTGTAATTTGTGAATGAACCTAAGCAGTTAGTTATCAGAAATTCTGTTTCCACAGTTTTTGTTGTGTGAACAGCACAAAAGTTCCTTATGTCGATTTTTTTTTTCCCGCCAGAAAAAAAAACAAAAAACAGAGATTCTTTCACCCACCTGTGCGGTGCATCATCTGCAATGCCACTGTGTAGCTTCTGGACACCAGGAACCCTCGGTTGTCCACCATTGTGGGGTGGAACTGCTCGTCCCAGTGAGCTGTGAGGAAAGGCCAGGCTTATTTAGAGTTCCTTCAGATGAAACAGTTCAATTCCACACAGAGAGACACACTTACGTTTGAAAAACATAGCATTGATGATCATTGCTCCATCAGTGTTTTCCACGTCTTTGGTGACCTCGGGCAGCTTGCCGTCGGTGGACTTGGCCGCCCACTCGTTGATGGAGTTAACGGCACTCTTTTTATCTCTGAAGTTGATCTTGGAATGGTCACATTTGTAATGCTTTTTGCTGCTCTTCACGAAATCCTCCGCAAAGGTGACGGAGCTCGGTCCGTAGAGGCGGTTGCTAATCTTCCAGGTGACATTGCGCTCTTTTGGGTCGCTCACCTCGGTGAGGAGCTCCGCCAAACCAGAGTGCAGCTGCTCATCCTGAACCTTGGCTGCGTTCAGGATGGTCTTCACTTGGGAAGCCGTGGAACCCTTTCCCCCGAGAGCCACCAGACCCAGGGAGGAGGCCACTACCACGGGGGAGATGAGGATGTTCTCTGCTCCTTTTTCCTTCGCCACATTCTGGTAGAGGCTGATAGCCAGATTGGCACTGTTGTCAGCCAGTATGGTGGCATGGTTGCTAAGGACTTTATCTGCTGTTGTAGCCGTGGCAGCTGAGATCGCCGGGGCCAGAAGGGCCAGGGACACCAGGAATGTTAGCCACATTGTTACAAAACCTGGAAAGAACATGAAGTCAGTTGTTTGTTTTTTTTATTATTATTGTGTGTCAAACTTCTACATACAGAAGAACAAACTCCCACATTTGACCAAACTGCTGTAATACACTTATAAAGACCATCCCCTTGTACTATCTGGTTTGGTACAGAGGGTCTGGGCTCTTGGACTCTGACGAGGTTTTAAATGTTATCCAATAACTAATGTTTGCCTGTGACACATTTAATGCAGCGGTTCGATGCTATGAAGCTTACCAGAAATCGCCTGCACTGTAAACAACCATCCTCCAACCAGGTGTTGAGCCGAAACAGACCCAGGTCTGTTTAGTGTTTATTCAATATTTGGTATACTTGAACGGCTTTGTTCACTTCCTCAGCTGCCATTTCTTAAACGATCGGCAGACGACTATTCTAAAACATTGCAGAAAATCTACGTCATTCCTCATAACTTCTCAAACTACTTAAAAAAAACTATGTGTTTGTATTTGTATTTGTGTTTGTATAATTTGGACTGACAAAATTGACAAAATACACCACAAACACAAATATTCACCTTTCTTTTTTGTCAAAATTCATCAAAATTCTTTTGGAAGTCAGACCTACATATAGAAAACTTCCCAGAAAAGACGTGAAATTGTTGTGCAGCCACGTAGACAGTTTTGGATCTATCTGAACCAAAACCCTGGTCTACGTGATCTGAGATGCTCATAACTGGGCTCTGCACTAGATTTCAGGTCTCAAATGTCATCTTCCAGTGGAATGAATGTGGTTGAATCTGATTGGCTCCATGCTGTGTGGGAAAAGAGGCTGCGTGCTGCCACACGTGCTGCAAAACTCTTGCTCTGGTCCCCTATCAGAAAGCGTCCGATAGCCTGAAGGAGAGCGTAGATCTGCTGCGTGACAACAGGCTGCTTGCTTTCTACACGCTGGTTTAAGCCTTGAAACCAAAATAAAAAGATGAAGCGATGTCTGGCTTCACCTGGATCAGTTTTTGTTTTGGCGAGGCAACATTTTTCTAACCAACTGTTGTTGGCAGCTTTTGTGAGATCTAAAAGCAATCCTGCATACGACAATTTAAGATTAAACTCTCTTGCTTTAAATAGCAAATGAATCAGTGATGCATTATCTTAGACTAGCACAAGATCTCCATATCAGAGGTAAAGTTGGACCATGACTGTCTCTGTAGAACTATCAGTTCATCTTCCTGGGCTTAAAAATAGTTTTGAATGGATAACAAGGCTCCAGACAGGTTAGAAGTAAGCATTATTGTGTCTATAGACAGAAAACCACTGAAGAAGAAACATCAGATCCAAAGCTGCAGCCGTCTCACATGACTACACCCACCCGCTCATTCATTCTGGCCTACAGACGTCAACATCCACTCTCATCAACAGGTTTCAAAAACCATCTGTACATGTGCAACAGAAACTTTAACACCAGAGCGCAGGCAGACAGACAGACTAAAATGTCTGGACATTTGTTCTCCAAGACTCCCTCCCTCCTCCATACTCCCAGTGTTTACCTTATTTGGCCTTTGGAATAATTCAGCAAGTTTGCTGTCTAGTTGGGTTCACAAAGGTCCACAAGCTCCGGCCTTCTGAGCATGAAGTCAGAGTATCTCACGGAAGAGAAGAAAAGTTGGAGAAAAGGAGTTCCTGTGCTGGGAGAGAACAAAAATCTCTGCCCTGGGCTCCTGTTTCTAGGCCGTCCCACCCAGAAAGAGCAGTGGGAGAACGAAACATCCCGCGCCCCCAGGTCCTAAAGCCTGGATCTGAAGTTCGGAGCTATGGCGTGGAAATCAAAATATGTTCTTCAGTTGATACATTTAGAAAAGTAGCTTTTAAAGTTGGTGAAAAATGTTCTACACTGACACAACTTTAGCTTTATTTAATCATATTTGGTGCAGCCTCATAGGACGCCTTGCAACAGTGTTCATGCTTTTGAATCTTTGTCACATTACTAGATATTATTATTAGTAAAGAATAAAACAAAACATCTCTCATTGACCTTCACAATTTGGTACAATTTCATGTCAGCGATTTTCATAAAATCCCCCCAAAATTACATTGATGTTTGTGATTGTAAAATTACAGTTTCACATTCAAGGGACAATAATACCTCTGTAAGACACTTTTCTCTAGTTTTAACCTTATTTTCCTTCCCCTCCTCTTCCTGTAGCTGCGTATTTGTGTCGTCATCTGGGACTAAGGAAGTCGAAGGACGTCTTTAAATATGAATCAAAGGCTGATGTTGACTTTAACGCCCTTGTGAGTCTGTGCTAAACTAAAACTATTAACTGTCAAATTATTAAAAGATTATTTATCTTCACACCCTATAATTTGGAGGGCGTTGGAGTCAAGTTAGCATTTTGTACAACTGTTCTTAGCCATGTAGAAGTCTCTTTGTGTTTTCTCCCAACTAAAGGATTTACCAGCATCCTTATTGTCTGAAACTGGAGCCTGAGTTAAATGTAAAGGAATCCCGCCTCCGATGTCACATCCTCCTGAGGGTTGCACATTGTTTGGACGAGGATTGTACTGCAGGAAGTAGCCGAAGCAGCGGATGTATATCCGGCACAAAGCTGCCAATACATTTAGTCACTACGAGCTCTGGAGCCATTTTTGTTCACTTTGGCTTGGATAGGAAAACCAGACATACTTGATGTGCATGAGAGATTTAGGTAAAGTTAAAAAAAGTCAATGTGACATAATACTGCCCCTATCAGTAATTCTGTTGGACGCAGACAATGTTCGTTAAATGATGATTAAATGATGCCATTATAACTTGCCAACCAGTTAAGCTATTTGACAAGAATGGTAATGTTGTTGCCAGTTAGTTATTCTAAAAATAAACCCAATCCTCTTTCTTTTCTGTGCAGACGTTGTGCTCACTGTTGCTTGATAAAGAAATCAAATCTTTGTTGACACAACAGAAAGAGCAAAGGCAGGTGATGATGATGATGATGATGATGATGATGATGATGATGATGATGATGATGATGATGATGATGATGATGATGCAGGGTCTTCTCCATTACAACTTCACGCTCATTCATGCTTAATATACTTTTGTCAGTAATCAGTAGATAATCTGAGACGTCACACAGCGTCTTCATTCAGAGGCTTCTTCATCTTCATCAGTTTTCAAGACTGACTTCCTGCCCCATCCACAACAACCCACTGAAGATACTTAGATGATATTAAGTCACAACACCATTTATTTTTGCCTTTGGGACAAATAAAGTATCTTTGAATTGAACTGCACATCCCTCACAGTGTACAAAGCACAGAACAAAGGAAGACACAGACAACTCATTTCAAGCCAACTCGGTTTATTTATGTAACGAAACCAGCAGATTGCATGAATTCTTCGACGCAATCCCCCATCATGAGCAAGCGCTGGGCGACAGTGGGGAGGAAAAACTCCCTGTGAACAGGAAGAAACCTCCAGCAGAACCAGGCTCAGGACGGGCGGCCATCTGCCTCGACCGGCTGTGGAGTGGAGGTCAATAGTAGCCACAGCTGCCCAGGGGCAGTCTGACCGAGGCAAGGCTGGCACGCACTGGCCCCACTGGGACCTCTGACCACCAGCAGGCAAGGTGGACGAAGTGTCAACGACAGAGGAGGACAACTCACCGCTAGAGGGCTGAACTCCCTCGATCATCACCATCAACAGATAGATGGAGGGAGGGAGAGATGGAGGGAGGGATTGAGGAGGAGACAGAGAGAGGGAGAGATGGAGGGAAAAATAGGAATGGTTGGAGAGAGGGAAAAATGGATGGAAAAAGAGAGGAATGGTTGGAGAGAGGGAAAGATGGAGGGAGGAAGAGAGGAATGGTTGGAGAGAGGGAAAGATGGAGGGAGGAAGAGAGGAATGGTTGGAGAGAGGGAAAGATGGAGGGAGGAAGAGAGGAATGGTTGGAGAGAGGGAAAGATGGAGGGAGGAAGAGAGGAATGGTTGGAGAGAGGGGGAGATGGAGGGAAAAGAGGAATGGTTGGAGAGAGGGGGAGATGGAGGGAAAAAGAGGAATGGTTGGAGAGAGGGGGAGATGGAGGGAGGAAGAGAGGGAGAGATGGAGGGGAAAAGAGAGTAATGGTTGGAGAGAGGGGGAGATGGAGGGAGGAAGAGAGGGAGAGATGGAGGGGAAAAGAGAGTAATGGTTGGAGAGAGGGAGAGATGGAGGGAGGAAGAGAGGAACGGTTGGAGAGAGGGAGAGATGGAGGGGAAAAGAGGAATGGTTGGAGAGAGGAGAGATGGAGGGAGGAAGAGAGGAACGGTTGGAGAGAGGGAGAGATGGAGGGGAAAAGAGAGGAATGGTTGGAGAGAGGGTGAGATGGAGGGAGGAAGAGAGGAATGGTTGGAGAGAGGGAAAGATGGAAGGAGAGATGAAGGGAGGGAGGAGCAGAAGAAGGGAGGGGCAGAAGGAGGGAGGGAAAAAGAGGAATGGTTGGAGAGAGGGAGAGATGGAGGGAAAAAGAGGAATGGTTGGAGAGAGGGAGAGATGGAGGGAAAGAGAGGAATGGTTGGAGAGAGGGGGAGATGGAGGGAGGAAGAGAGGGAGAGATGGAGGGGAAAAGAGAGGAATGGTTGGAGAGAGGGAGAGATGGAGGGAGGAAGAGAGGGAGAGATGGAGGGGAAGAGAGGGAGAGATGGAGGGGAAAAGAGAGGAATGGTTGGAGAGAGGGAGAGATGGAAGGAGGAAGAGAGGGAGAGATGGAGGGAAAAAGAGGAATGGTTGGAGAGAGGGGGAGACGGAGGGAGAGATGAAGGGAGGGAGGAGCAGAAGAAGGGAGGGAAAAGAGAGGAATGGTTGGAGAGAGGGAGAGATGGAGGGAGGAGCACAAGAAGGGAGGGGCAGAAGGAGGGAGGGAAAAAGAGAGGAATGGTTGGAGAGAGGGAGAGATGGAGGGAAAAAGACGAATGGTTGGAGAGAGGGAGAGATGGAGGGAGGAAGAGAGGAACGGTTGGAGAGAGGGAGAGATGGAGGGGAAAAGAGGAATGGTTGGAGAGAGGAGAGATGGAGGGAGGAAGAGAGGAACGGTTGGAGAGAGGGAGAGATGGAGGGGAAAAGAGAGGAATGGTTGGAGAGAGGGAAAGATGGAAGGAGAGATGAAGGGAGGGAGGAGCAGAAGAAGGGAGGGGCAGAAGGAGGGAGGGAAAAAGAGAGGAATGGTTGGAGAGAGGGAGAGATGGAGGGAAAAAGAGGAATGGTTGGAGAGAGGGAGAGATGGAGGGAAAAAGAGAGGAATGGTTGGAGAGAGGAGAGATGGAGGGAGGAAGAGAGGAATGGTTGGACAGAGGGAAAGATGGAGGGAGAGATGAAGGGAGGGAGGGAGGGAGGGAGGAGCAGAAGAAGGGAGGGTTAGAAGGAGGGAGGGATAAAGAGAGGAATGATTGGAGAGAGGGAGAGATGGAGGGAGGAAGAGAGGAACGGTTGGAGAGAGGGAGAGATGGAGGGAGGAAGAGAGGAACGGTTGGAGAGAGGGAGAGATGGAAACATGGAGAGGGAGGGGGAGGAAGATCTGTCTATCTATATATATTGATAGACAGACAGAGGGGTAGGTAGATAACAGGTAGGTAGATATGCAGGTATATAGATAACAGGTGGGTATAGGCTGGTAGTTTTCAGCTTGATTGAACTCGTGTAGACATACTTACCTCCATACTTACCTCATACTTACCTATCCATAACTCTGGGAGTGGATCTGGTTTTGGTTGGGCCTTAAAACACAGACACACAGTTAGTGAGAAATCATAAACTCCAGAGAAAACTGAGGTGTGAGTTCAGTGATATTCGCTGAATGCAGTCTCCTACTCTGTGATGCTAATGCTAATTTATGGTGGGAGACAGCCCCTCAGAGTCTTCATCAGCTCTATTGGATCCGTTGTCATCTCTTTGCAGTATCCACTGGAGGCCTGTGAATGAGAGGAGAGATATGCATGACTTGACTTATGTTTGTATAGTGAGAATAAAAATATGTAATGTTGACAACATACCATGTCTGCTGCAATAGGGGAAGCAGGAGACTCTTCAGGTGTGAAGCTCATGGCATAAATCGGGTAAGCCAGAACTGATAAATGAGCAGAGACAAAGCAGAAGACAGCCAGGTCAATGAAGTTTACTTCAAAACACAGAATCTCAAAATGTTTGTTAAATAAGGAGGTTACCAAAAACCACAAGGCACGTGATGAAGAACAAGCTAATGTTCTCCTTGTATTTCCTTTTGGGGAACAGCTTACTGCCGATGGTCATCCAACTGGATTTAGAGTGTGGCTCTTCTTCTCTTATCATCCCTTCTTCAGTGTTCATGTTCAAGTCTTTGTGAGGGATGGGTTCTGTGTCTGACTCTATGTCCAAGTCTGCGCATAGGATGGTTTCTGTGTCTGAGTCTGTGTCTAACACCGTGTATGTGACGGTTTCTGCGTCTGAGTCCGTGCCTACGTTTGTGGATGTGATGTTGTCTATCTCCAAGTCAAAGTCCGTGTACGGGATGGTGTCTGCGTTGGTCTCCAAGTCAAACTCAGAGCAAATGATGGTTTCTGAGTCCGAGTCCGTGTCTAAGACCAAGTTCATGTCTATGTGAGGAACAATTTCGATTTCTGTTTTCGGGTCGGCACTTTTACATTTCCTTCGCTTTCTGAAGATTCTGCATGAGTCAAGAGAATAAAAACAAGAATAGTTACTTTGAAGACAGCAGAGGACAGCGATAGAAATATATGTAACGGTGGACGCATTGCTCATCCAGCTTACTTGCATGAAGTCTCTCTGTAGGAGATGGTTGGCAGTCCGTCTAGGTTGTAGTAACCCAGTGACTGTAGTCGAGTGCTTCTTCTCATCATGACTGTAAACAGGAAGCGAGACATGGAGAGAAGATCAGTGATTCGCTTAGACAGAGCACGTTTCTCCACCATATTACTGGACTCTAGCATTGCGCTGCTATTGGTGGCAGCATGTTGCTCTGATACATTATTTCTGATTTTATCAATGTTGTAGACTTTTGTTTATAGACACGTTTTTTTTTTTTTTGTTTTTTTGCTTTTGGATAAATGGAGATAGCAGAGAAGGTGGATCAGCAATATTTGTCAGTAACAGATTATGTCATCCAGGATATGCTTGTGTGAAATATTGCCACAGGTGTCCAGATATTGAGCTGTCAGTTGTTGCTTTTAACAACTCTGTTGCTGCTATGACAGTCATAGCAGCAACAGTCCCTTCAGTACCTCTTCAGATTTGTTGGAAGACTGACTGCTACAAGAGATCATCATCCACAGCAACTCTTTGAAGATACTTGGATGATATGAGTTACAACAACGTTTAAGATGAACAAAAACTGTTCATAAAACTTTTTGAGAAACCCAGACTACCTTTTAATATGACTTCCTTACAAAAAACAAAAACATTAACTCTCAAGAGTTTGGAGAGTTAATGGAGATTCATTTGAATCTCCATGAAAGAGATTATACTAACTGGACAAACAAATCATGTTTGTTTATCCACATCTTTGTTTGTGGACAAACAAATCATGTTTGTTTGTAAACATCTTTGTTTGTGGACAAACAAATCATGTTTGTTTGTAAACATCTTTGTTTGTGGACAAACAAATCATGTTTGTTTGTAAACATCTTTGTTTGTGGACAAACAAATCATGTTTGTTTGTCCACAAATAAACACCATCTCTGTTTGTGGACAAACAAAGATGTTGTTTGATGACAACAACATCACATGACTCCATCAAAGTCATGGAGTCATTTGATGATGTCCACAAACAGAGATGGTGTTTGTTTGTGGACAAACAAAGATGATGGACAAACAAACACCATGTTTGTTTGTCTACATAATGAGCAAACAAACATGGCGTGGGGTTCCTCAAGCGTCGATTTTTGGACCACTTTCATAGAATATTGACATGCTCCTCCTTGCTTGGCTTTTTAGAGTATTACATCTCTTACTTCACCTGTGAAGAATAAACACTACATCATTTTGGTGTTTATTTATTTTGGTGAATAAACACCAAAATTAATGTTTTGGTGTTTGGAGATTTTTTTACAATCTACAAACAGGATTTTTGCTTCTAAAAAAAGTAAAAAGAAAACTATGTATAACATTTTTATTGTTGATATCTTTTACACCACTTTGTACGAGATGTTCATAGTTTATTAAATGATACCTACTTTTTAAAGGTTAAAACCATAAAAATAATATTATTTAGAGTTAGTTAGTTAGTTAGTTAGTTAGTTAGTTAGTTAGTTAGTTAGTTAGTTAGTTAGTTAGTTAGTTAGTTAGTTAGTTAGTTAGTTAGTTAGTTAGTGTGTGACTTCAGGAGGAAAAACAGAATTAGAAAAAATATTGTTTTTTTTCTGTTTTTACTAATTGTACTTTTTGTTTTGTTATCCAATTATTCTATATTTTTCTGCATATGTCCTATTCAGTATCTTAATAATAATAATTCTGCACTATTTCAGACCACACGTTACTTACTTGGTTTTCAGGAAAAAAAAAAAAATCTTGACAGAAACTGCAGAGCAAATCTAAGCTTGTCCAACTTCTTAAAAGGATCGAGTCCTTCTGAAGGAACTGTGTTCCAAAGCAAAGAGACTCGCCTGTTACGTTTCGTTCTCAGTCGCGTCACGTTAAATTCAGATCCGACCCAAAGTTCCGCGCTCACGTGCGAGCAAACGCGACCGAGATATACCAGCTGGACATCATGGTATTTTATTTATTTATTTATTTATTTATTTATTTATTTATTTATTTATTTATTTTGCCGTAAGAATTCATTCCCTGTTCAACGAATCCATCTTTAAACTCTTAAAGTAATTTGTACCTACTTAGCAGAGAAAAGAAGCGAAGTTAGCTTCAGATTTTAAGCTTTCCGATTCGACAGTTTGATAAAGAATTGCCTTTCACTTATTTATAACAACAATAACATAATAATAGCTTGTTATTATTATTACTAAAAATACATGTGATGATGAGAAACTGATATCAAATCTATTGTTATTTATTTATTTATTTACATATTTATTTATTTATTAAAGGATGACTATAGTATTCTGTAATTTAAACCAACTATTCACTCCTTAAAGCCACTGTTTAAACATTTTAGGGTATACCTATTTTATTTTAGGTGTTACAAAAAAAGGGCTAAATGAATAATCATTATTCGAGTTACAGAGAAACGTAAACCCACCATTCTCGTTATTAATCGCTTAAAGTAAAATAATATCTATTTCTAATATGTAATACACCATAGGGGTTTTGGAAAATACTCTTTCTTCAAGTGTTTTTAACTACTTCAACGTTGTCCCACCACTCACTAAATAAAGCAGTAACGCTGGCTCTAACTGTAGTTACTTCAAGCGGACACTAGAGGTCAGCAAATACCTGTGATAAAATAAGAAGAAACGCAACTAAAAAAAATAAAAAGGAAAAAAAGAACTTCAGGACGAAGTTCCCCTAATTAATAACGTTGTGTTGGCTACTGTGAGATCAATATTAAATGTTGAAGTTGAAAACACAAAGCTCCTTTTCCCCTGCTGGAAAACTCCTAGTTGGAAGACCTTCACTGCCAATTGTTTGGGATTAAAGGGATCTGCCGTAATTATCCCAAACCAACAGTTAATCTGCTACTGCTGAGCTGGGAATAGATAGCTTACAGGATGTTACTCATCTGCTCCAACTCTTTGCCTGTGCTCCACCTTATGACACTGAGATGGTTCTCTTCTATCGAGGTGGAGAGGGGAAGGTGGAGGATCGGTGTGTTCTTGACTAAACATATGGAAAGTTTCACTGCATTCTTATAACCCATAGGTCATAGGAATAAAGGAAATGTGACGGTAAGGTTGTCATGTAATTTAGAGGGCAACATGTAGAAAAAGATTTGCAAATGTTTAAACTTCACAACCCACACAGTTGTTTTGAAGATGTAAAATAAGGAGCATATTGAGATCTGAGATTTTTCTGTTGCTCAGATCTGCAAACTGATGATCCAGTCTGTGAGTTATTCACTTCTCTCCCAGTCAGTGGAGGTCCAATGGCTGCTGGATGAGCGCCTCCTATTTAAATATTTCAGAGGTTTTTTTTTTGTTTGTTTGTTTTTTTTTTTTTTGGTGGAGGGGGTTGCTAAAATGTCTTTTCTATCTGCAACGACCTTACTACGCCGTCGTAGTAAGCTCCTTCTGCTTCTTCTTTTTCCAGAGTAATTCATAACTCCGCCCACATCATGTCACACGGATTATCCACTGCAGCGCAGTGAGGCGCGCTCAGGTAGAGGAACCTCCTCGGGAACGTGCTTTCTGGAGGCTGCGGCGTCGCGCAGCAACAGGTTCTGGACGGTCCGGTGTGGTGAAGGCTGCTGTGGGCCGCTGGTTCGCGGGAGAAGGCTGCTCAGTCATTTTCCTTCCCTGTCTGAAGCTTTTATCTGCGAAGAGATGTGAAGGTCCGTGGAAATAAATAGGTAGTTTGTAAGTGTTCAACTCTGAGAAGGCGAAGAAGAAGAAGTCTGCAGAGAAGACAAGGTGAGTGTTTGTTCGCTCTTTATTGGATTATCTTCATATAATCTCTCTCTTGGCCCGTAGCGGGATTATTGTGGGTTTATGTGGACTTGTAATAGTTATGATGGGATGTAAAACGTACATTCAGACAGTTTCACTCTCAAAAAATTACTTTTAATATACGTTGTGAAAAAATAATTGATGAAATTTATGAATCAGTTAATTGTTATTGTTGACATAAATAATTCAGTCAAACGTTATATTTGCGCTACAGATTGATAAAAAAAAGCTACCACACACACACACACAATTTATTAAACTGATTGAACTGCAAGTAAAAGCTTCATCAAATAAAATCCGGAATTAACAGAAAAGTAAATATAAAGGTAAATGCATAAACAACTGAGAAAAGACGAATAAAGTATATTCTTTAATCGTATTCTGATTCATAAATAAACTAAGAAACGTTTAAAGAAAGAAATAAGTAAATAAAGTCAAATGAAAACCACAGCAGATAAATGTTCAATAATTAAAAAAAAGAAGAAAAGTTTACTTTTAAAATGTTCAGTAAATACCTACCTCCTGCAAAACTTTGTTTATGAGACTAATATGGTTTAAATGTCACTAAATGGAGCTGTGGGATTAACCAGTACATCGCTGGTCTATGATTCTTGTAAACAATGCACAATTACACATGCACATTTTGTCCAATTCTTACACGCTTTTGGGAGGGCATACTGTACTTAACTGTATTCTTAATAGTGTTTATATATATATTTTGTGTGTATACCGAGTTCCAGTCACTTTGCTACTGGTCCACCTGATTATAACGTCCTTCTCTGTCCCATGCCAGCTGCCTCTTGTGGAAACGTGTGTCTGCTCACTGCTGAGGATTTTCCAGTCTTGTGTTGTGGTTGTTTAGCAACAACAGGTCTATGAACTTAAATCAACACAGCAAATACTTTCTTTCTTTTCTTTTTTTAAAAAGCAAACTTTATTGGAAGACATATCAACACCTCTCATACGTGGCAGCATGACTCAAACCGTGCTGTTGCCCCAGTCGCTCACTGTCCTGGCAGAGAGCTCTGCCTCACCTCAACCTGAGCTCTTCTCGTGTCCTGCTCGGCTCGGCAGCTGCTAATCTCGTTGCCTTTGTTTCCTGCTTGAAAACCTCCCACGGTTTCCTCTGAGTGGGCAGCGAGGGTTTTGTCGCCGATGGAAAGCGCTTTCAGGCCAGGTTCAGTGGAAGATTAAAGGCGTTATCGGCGTTAAGTGTTTGTGACAGAGTGGAAACAGACAACGGAGACGACAATGGACAAACGGGATAAAAAGGCTTTGTGGAAGCTGAGTGGCTGAGATTAGGGATTATTGTATTGTTTGAGTCGAGACTCTGTTCAAGCCCTGATGATGAGAAAGTAATGGGGGGGAAAAAATTTGATTTTTGTAAGAGGGATCTTGACTAAAGCCAATGAAGGCTTAGTAAAAAGGCAACTATTCTACAAAAGCACAATTGAACATCAGTGTTTTATTGTCTCTGTATGCAATAAACCAATACAAGATAGTGCGTGATTGTAAAAAAGAAACAGAAAAAAGCTTTTTTGTTGTTTTTTATGAAGATGTGTGGTATTTATTTGTACCCTTCACTATGACACCCCTAAGTAAAATCCAAGGCTACTAATAGAAAGTATCTGAGGAGTGTCTCTGGTAGGGGGCGGCAATGTGTCTGAAAAACGCAACATGTTATCATATCAATAATTATTGATTTGTTTTTTTGTTTTAAATATCTGAAATATTGCTAAACTGCTGACATGACCTGTTCCTGTTTCCTCCCAAGCTGTTGGACTCATTTTCTGTTTTCATTCCACGCTGTTGCTTTTTATTTGACACGGTTTTAGCAAAATACGCATATTTGCTTCTGTTTTGCAGTGAATAAAACAAGCAACAGCTCAAATGAGTAACATAAGTGTAAGGGGTTTCTCAATGTTATCTTTTCAACTGCGTCAATCTAAGCAATATTCAAGCATCTTCAGTGCTTAGTAAAACACTCTTTCGCTGTTATGATCTGCTGCACATCTGATTTATAGTCCTCAATTGTGCTGCATCCTCTTTACAGTACGAATATGCACAATATTCATATTGCAAAGTGAATATGTTGAACGCAGCAGTGGTTCGCTATGGCACTGTGTGTCAGAAATGAACATTTTCATTGTTGTCTTGTCGGATGAAGCCTGATCGCAACGTTTTTGCGACATTTAACTCTAATATTGTTTGGATTTTCTCATATTGTGTGCCTCTAATGTATAGCCAGACGACAGCTTGGGTGATACTGTTATCTCCCAAATCTTTTCGTTTGCTCCACACACTGCAGGTTTACGATCCCGAAAGAAGACAAGCGAGGCTTAGATCGTGAAGAGACCACAATGCATCTGGTCACCATTGTGATTTTCTTGGCTTTTTGACTGTGCTTTTCTTTATTTATTTATTTTCTTTGTTTATGTTCCACACAAGTGGAAATCAAGCTGTCCACAGGCAGACAGAGGCAGATTTAGTTTGGCTGTCCTCCACGTTGTAATTTGCCCCGTTAAGAGATAAGGACAAAGGAGCAGCTGGTTCTGTCGAGGCTTGCTGACCAGGAAACCAACCCTTAAGGAAATTACTATTTGTTCCAAGATCTCTTCCACAATATAGGTGAGGAAAATTTAGATTTCAGAGTGGATTAATGTCCTGCATGAAAAACCTTCTCCTCGTAGCTGATTTGGCTGTTGAAAAGAGACGAAGCCGGGTTCGTATGTGCTCTGGATCAGCTGAATTGAGTTAACAGGCAGTAGTTTCCAAAACGCACGAAAGAAAAGGAGCAAACCTTTTATAGGCGTGTTTAATATATGTGGCTATACATCTGTCTGTCGTTTTGTGTTTAAAAACGACAGACACGTGTCTTTTTTTCAGCCACACTTTTCAAGCATAATATCTGCATTTATGAGCATCAGAGAAATATTCCTTACTTGTTGAAAAAGAGTGATTTAGCTTTGTTTAATTATTTACTTAAAACTAATTCACGACACGCTTCCCGGCAATCAGAATGAGCTCTAATGCTGAATAACACTGAGATCACAGATAAAACTATGAATGTACATTTTGTCGACATTATTTAAGAACCCAGTAGAAAGGATATCTGGTGTTTTGTGTCAGAAACTGGGTAGATTGCTTTCTCCTTTTCACTACCAACCCACTGATTTCTCTGTTTTAAAAGCAAAATGTGGCAAATACACAGTACCCGATCTTTAAGTCTGACTCAAAGGTGGTTAAACAGAAACCAGATCATTATGGTAGACAAGAGTCACCTGTAAACGGTATGTTGATCTGCTCTTACAAGTGTCGTCACACCAAGCGAGGCTAAAGGCTGGCAACATATCGATGTTGTTGGGCCGAAAAAAACAAAGTGTTCGTACCTCATGACATAACATCAGGCAGAGGAAAGTGTAATTAGCTGCCGAAGGACGAGGATGTTTTTCCCAGGTCTTCAGTAACTTCCTCATGCCTTCCTCTTCAGGGTTCCCAGTCGTGTGTGGGATGTTAACGGACTGGAGGCGCGTTGAGGCTGAAGGAGCATGGTGAAGCACCAACCCTTACAGGTCTACGAGAAGCAGGTCCTTCTGTCTTTGGTCACCGGGATCTACGGTTGCCGCTGGAAACGCTACCAGCGTTCCCAAGACGAGAGCTCCAAGGTGAGAGAAGAACAAAGTGTGGAGACCATGAAATGGCTGCGATGCAAAGAAAGTTGTGTCTGCATCTGTCAAGGATCATCGTTTTATTTATTTATTTATTTATTTTAAAGGAATAAGGCAGAAAAGTGTTTTGGACACTTTTCTAAAGTGTATGAAGGTGATTTATGGAAATAATTTAGGTAACACTTTATTTGAAGGGGGTGAATAAGACGTCCCCATTTTTTAAACAAAGGTTTTGATGCTCCTATAAGGTGTCTTTT
The DNA here is from genome assembly GCF_051168715.1 of Poecilia mexicana. Lineage (NCBI taxonomy): Eukaryota > Metazoa > Chordata > Actinopteri > Cyprinodontiformes > Poeciliidae > Poecilia > Poecilia mexicana. The sequence goes on from NW_028263383.1 coordinate 18,843,010, forward strand.
TTATTTATTTTTTTTGCTTTTCTGAAAAATATTTAATTTGCAAAAAGGGGAGATTGCCAATAAGTTCAGATGTAGCGAACATCTGATGACGCTAATGATTAGCTTAGCCTGGTTGATTCGCTCCAAGCCACTTTCAATACCGATACAGTTATCTGTATCAGTATTGACACCTGTATCGGTACTGAACACAATACAGAAAATCAGTGATGAATTGACTTAAAATGTTTCTTTTTTTTAAATGCAGACATACATTTACTGAATTCCAAATGTTCACAAGCTTGGTGAAAAACAGCACAGCTTTAATTTGTTCAGTCAGTGCAATTAGGAGTATAACAGCCAATGTAAAATAAATAATAATAAATTGAAACTGACAAAAACAACAGGTTGCCTACTTTGCTCAAACATGTAAAAATAAACTCCAATAAATTTTCTTTCAAATGGTTGATAAAGTACAATTAGTAATTTTAAATATAATGTAAAATAAATAAAGCATGACATCGCTCAGAGCACAAAGCATAGAACCAAACTCAATAGATCTGCCCTCATAGCACATTGTCATCAATACCCAATCTATGTTTTTTTTTTTGTTTTTTTTTTTTCAATATTGCGACCGATACAGGTATTGATATCGGATTACATCTCTTTTTGCTTTCTGTGTCTCCGTGTCTTGATCTCATTGCTCAGCTGTGGACATTTGGATTTAGAGGACTTTCCATTGTCATTTCCAACAGTCTGAAACAAAACCTTTAGGTCTCATTCTTTCTAAGTGGTGAATTCTTCCAGGCCTCCCAGATCAGGCCCCAGTAACTGCAGGAGCCGATCCTCCTCATAAAGGCTGCAGCAAATTTAGTGGAGCACTGAAATGAACCAGACATCCAGCTGTTCTGGTTTCCCGCTGCGCTGCCACACCCCCCGCTGCTGCGCGTCTCATTTTTATCACGAAGCGACAGCAAGCTCTGCCATAAATTAGCCCGTTTACTCAGTTTCAAAGCTGGTAAGTGTCGATGTGTAAACCAAGAAGAGGAAAGCCATCCGAGCACGCAGCTGAATCGCCACCATTTGTGTGATTTCCAAAGCTTTGTGTTTTTCTCCCTCAAACTCTGATCAAACTCTGGCATTCAGAGTCCAGCATTCAGAAAGAGAAACAGTAGCTGTGTTTCCTTTCAATAAAAGTTGCTTATCGGAAGCACACAATAACTTTAGTGTTTCAATATAAAGTATAAAGAGGTGGTTTGGTTGACCTTATTGAAATCAGTGCAATGGAAACATTTCTTTGGCTTTGTAACCAGATGTTACTACAGGCGGAAAAGGCAAATAAGTGGCATGAGGAGGAAGTCAGAATGAACAAACTTATTCTCATGATTATTTATTTATTTTTTTTTTTTTGCTTTTCTTGTTCAATGGAAACACTGCAGTTGTAAAATTGTTTTTTTTTTCTCGACTTTAGCAGAATATCAACAAAGTAAATGGAAGCACAGCTAGCGTCTGCTTCCACTGCAGCGCAGAGCGACGGTATTAGAGGAGGAGACGAGGCAAGCAAAGCGGCAGTGCTGCGCACTTACATGTGGTCACTTTGTCTCTGATCAGTGGAACGAGCCCCACGGGAGGCCGTGAGTTACGGCTCAGAGTGAAGAATTGTTCTTGCCATTTATCTTCACCAAGGTGATTTTCTCATCTTGTCTCGTTAGTCACAGCCTCGTTTGAACTCTGCTTCACCCCCTTCGCCTGAAACTGGAATTCTAACCTGACAAAGAAACTGTCTCTCCGAGAGCCACATGTGTCGATCGGCACAGAGCAAACACGAGTAACGTTTCAGGAAATAAATCAGTTCCAAGCTGGAAATCTTCCGGTGTCGTCTGTTGTGTGATTCGGGTTCGCAGCGCTGTTGTTTCTCGCTAATCTGATTTTCCAGATAGCGAATTGGTTATTGTAATGACCAAAGCCAGTGTTGGTTGAAGTGAATTCTCTATTTTCATCTTTGATAACAAATTTTCGTCATGGCATTTTCTGTCGCCTTTCGCTTCTGTCATTTCAGAGCCTTTTATAGTATAAGCTTCTGGAAAAGGGACAGTCCAGGCACGGTGTGCTGAAAAGTTAATCTGAGCTTTGCAGAATCCTTTGGGTTACCTATCATACTGGACGCCTCCCCCTCAGCTTGCATTAGCTTCTAATCCAGTTAACCGCTGAGGGGAAGAGTCCTTCAGAGTCGCAGAAGATCTCTGTACCTTTGCTGCACAAGTCAGGACATCACAGAGGCACACAAACACACACAGGACAAACAACCGTGCATTCACACACACACTCATACATGAGGACACTTCAGAGCAGAGGTGGGTAGAGTGCCAAAACTATTGTGCTCTAGTAGGAGTAGCACTACTTCAACGTATTGTATCTCAAGTAAAAGTAGATGTCCAAGAAATGACTAAAATATGAGTAAGAAAAATAGGTTTAAAAAAAAAGGGGATTTAAATACTGAGCAGCTGAGCATAACATTTGATTTAATATTTTAAAATGACGCCATCAGACAAAAGAAAAGCTACGTGCAAAGTTTAAATAACATAATTATAAAATAACAAATTAAAGAGGAAGATATACTTTCTAAAAAAAAGTTATTTTTTTACATAACTAATACAATAAGTATATATGTATGCTAGAACAAGGTAAGTATAGTGTTTACTGTGTGTTGTTGGTGCCGGCAGGTTGAAAAATGGCATTAAAACAATAAAGCTGGTGTTTAAAAAAGAAGTTTGACTTTAACGTAAATGTCATGAGTGTGTTTGTGTGTGGTGCGCTTTTGGTGAAAACGTGATTCTCACTCATTCAGTGAAGGTACTTTCAGAAGTTTCACTGAAGTGAGAGAAGAAACACTTCATGATAATATTACTGAGGCAAATTCACCCGACAAACATGTTTTTAGACTGCGGGAGGAAGCTGGAGTACCCAGAGAGAACTCACTCATGAACAGGGAAAATATGGAAACAGAAAGACCCCCAGGCTGAGATTCAAACCCAGCACTATTTTGTGTACCCCATTTTCAAAACCTAGTGGGGTTTTTTTTTTTGTTTTTTTCCATTAGCTTCCATTGGTAGATAACTTCAGCAGTGAATGGTAACACAACATAGCTCTTCATATCAGCAAAGTGCTGAATGTACTTTGGAGTATCTGAACACCTCTAGATTTAAGATGGAAATATTACTTTAATGCATTTATCTGATTGGTTCAGAAAATAGCATGGGGTTAGCAGCTCAAAAATAAAAGGTGTGAGGTTATGGATTTCCATGGTAGAGTTTGTAAGTCCCTGTTGTTCCTGTGAGGATCTCTGGATGCTCCCGTTTAGTCCATGTAAGGTTGAATGCTGGTAAGTTGGCTGAAGTTATGAGCATTGATCCTGTTTTCCCTGTTAACTGTGTGGGAGTTTCACCATTAAATTAAACAGATATAGAATATGGACAAACACAGTATGACAAGTTGCAATGATAAACACTTTAGCAGAGCTGAAAACGCTAGAGAGCATTAGATACAGCGCATTGAACCTGAATCAGACTGATAACAGTTTTTGGTTCTTTCACTGTGCTTTTCTTCACAGTGGGAGTGTGCATGGTTCACCATCCTGAGTAGTTCCTTCCTTCTCCTTCTCTTTTGGACCTACTTCTGGTTGGTGGCTCAGAATGATTTCAATGACTTCAACTGGTAGGTGTTTTCCTCTATGATGTACTTACTGGGCAAAATATTGGATATCTGAAAGGTCAGGGACTTATTCCAGATGAGGTTGGGATCCTAATTTACCTCACAATACCCCCAACAACATATAGGAACATAGAACATTTCTTTTTAGGTTTTCTTGAAACTCAGTGATGTAAATCAAGGCCAAACATCTTATCTTTGGCCTCAATTTTCCAAAAGGGCACTTCACAAGTCATCTGTTGTTTTGAGAGAGGAAAGGAGAGTGGTTTTATCCTGGCACTCCTGGATGATGGAGGTCCACACTCCATCTCTAAGGTTGGAAGTTCAACTTAACCACTTGAATTCAGGACTTTATCTTTTCCGTGTGATCCCTATGTCAAGACCGTAGTAGTTGACAAAGAGGTTGGGTTAGGGGTCAGTCTCTCTCTCAAAGACAGGAGTTTAAATATCGTCTTGTTCAGAAGTAATGACAGGATGGAGCTAGAGACGGTCACACCAACTCTGGCCTCATCTGCAGCAACACCAGTTGAAGAAAAGGTTGAGGTAAAAGGCAAAGTTCTTGATTTGGAGTCCCTCCAAACAATCCTACCCTGTTCTTACATTCTCTCATTGAATTGTCATGAACTTTCTCCTTCAACATGTTAGCTGTAGGCCTGTAGAGTCTTCAATGTGACAGTTTCGTTTTCTGTTGGCTTTGAACTCAGCTACTTACCCCCTTGATTTCCAATTGAAGCCGTCCCATTTGGCAAAAGCACATGAGGTAAATTAGCGATTCCTGTCAACAACCTGATGGTGTCATCCAAGACTTGTTGCCAAACCAATCCCTACTGGGTTCCTGTAAATTGAGCTGTCAGCATGCTACAGCAGTCACGAGGATGTCAAACGTCAACAGTCTTCAGCCTATTCTGATTCCAACAGCATCAATAATGACTCTTTCACAATGCATAAAATATTTTTGAACTGGATTGACTTGAACTGAATATTTTGAAACTCAGTATTGTCTTGTTTCATCATGGCATCACCTTGGATAATTCAGCTCTTGTTTGTTCGTACTCCAGGTCGGTGTACAATCACTCTGGGGAGTGGAGAGACGAGACCATTCCCATCGTCACCTCCACCACTGTGGGATTCATCTATATCACATTCCTCCTGGTAACAGCCTTTCCCAAACCTTTAAGCAGCTCCAACATTGACCGCTTGATTTACAGCTCACTGTTTGTACGTTTTAGATTTTGGCACTTTTCCATATATCCTTGGGTCAACAGCTCAACCTCTACTGGGTTCACAAGGTGCCGTAAGACGACCTCTGAAGCTGTTACTGTAGATGTAGCCGATTTACACTTCAGAACTACAGCTTAGGTTTACCATCGCTTGTCTCTACAGATTGGAGTACTGGCCACTCTACTCACCATAGTCTCTGGTTTTGTCTCTGTCGATGACGTCTGGGGAGATGAGTGGGAAATTATTCTTGTTTCACTTCAGGTGGGAACACAACTACAGTTGAGTTTGCATCCACCATTATAAATCACGTTTTCACAAATATAGCAATTTTGATGCTGTAATACCTATGAAAGAAGACAATGAAAATGTTGTTCCAGGCATAGTTTCTGAGGTGAGGTTAGAAACTACCTGGTGTTATACTTATTTATCCAAAATGGGACAAACTCACCAACTTTGAACAAGTGCTATCCTAAGACGTCAAGCTTTACAAATATGCTAATGTAAGTTACTGAACACTATTCCTTGCTAATAAATAGCACCAATGCAAACTGCCTGGGTGACAATTCAAATGCTTAGCAATTTGTCAGACTAGTAAGCTGTGCACAACACCATCTTAAGTTCCCGGGTCAGTTGAACGTCACAAAAGTTATTTTATTATCACAAGTATTAATTCCATTGTGAAGTCCCTATTTTAGATTCAAATGTTTTCTGATGACTTCACACATCGTCCTGATCTTCCTTACTAGTTCACTGCTCCTTTCCTGCACATCGGAGGCCTGGTCACACTCACAGCTGTGAGCTGGTTGATAGCTGGCTATGTGGTTCGCAAAGAGAGATCCAGTAAGTATTGATGTTTATCTGAATCATCATTGGGATGGTTTCAACCTTCGGTTCCATTAGTGTGTAGGGAATGTTGCTTTTTTCATTTTTGCTCGGTTAGGGATTGGACTTTGTACTTTGTAATTGTATGGGTCTAGCTGCTCCATGCATTTGCTGATCAGTGCTTTTGTAAAACTGTCCACATAATTAACCAGTTCTTTTCATTATTAGATTTCCAGGTGACTGTGTTGGCGATCTACATTCTAGCCCTCCTGGCTCTTTGCCTTGCACCTCTTACCTTCACCTGCCCCTGCATTATGGACCGCCATGTCCTAAAACCACCACCGGTCATTATTGGTCGACGGGGAGCTCCAATGGTGAGCTGAGACTCCCACTGTAAAAGCCCCAGAACTTTCAGAACCAAATTAGAGGGACTTTGTTGGTATTCTGCTTACTTTTGTAAATAGTACAGCAATGTAATATTTTAATACTGATCTGTTCTCCCAAAAGGTGACATTATGAAGCTTCTTTAACATACAGAGTGAACGTGTGCATGTTTCAGAGCTGAAGATGTAAAACCGAATAACAAAATAAGCCTGATGTTGTTCAGGTTGGTGCATGATGATATGCACATACTGGTCAAAATAGCTGACTACAAATGCAGTGATGTTCAGAGCTGTGATTATGGAGTCAGTCGACAGACTTCTCCGCAAGAATAACAGCCTCCAACTAGCCTGGCCGTCGCTTTCCTACACAATTCCTCTTGATTCTCATCTCCCTTTAGTTCTCCATCTGGGATTTCTTCATTGAGCTCGATTTCTCAGGATGAAATTCATCCTGGTCAAACGGCAAACAGAAGGAGAAGTTGTGAACAATGACATTGATTTTCTGCACTGTTTCAGAATTGTAGTCTGTCTGTGGTTGTGGTTTGGTAATGACAATGGATGAAGCGAGCAAAGCCCTTCGGTCCCTGTTGGCCACGACTCCGGATATTGAACAATTATAGAGAAAGATGAATGTTTAAACTATTTTTTCGCTGGCAAATATGTCACGACCACTCTCATTAACAGCCATCTCGTTCAGCTTGGCACTTCTCTCTTCACAGTGGGTGATGGGTCTTTACATCGCACGCAATTTCCGGGTTAGCTTCATTGCGTAGCTTCCTTCACGATCGAGTTGGCACATTACATGGTCATCAGCAGAACTCTGTAGTTTTATTTTGCAGTGTTGGAATTAAAAAATCGGCTGATCAGAAATGCGTGGCACCAATAAATAAATACATAAAAGAGAACAATAAATGTCAAAATGATTTATATTACCAAAGACCTGAAAAAGCTTTGCAGCACTATGCATCGACTGGAGAATCTAAGCCTCCATTTTCTTCTAGTCAAGTTTGGCAGTTCTCAAACATTTGCCAAGTTAGAAAACAGTGAAAATTCTAAGATATTTAATTAGGGGTTCAGTTTAGGTATTTTCTATACTCTGCACAGTGACTGACTGTGGCACCCTTTGCTCTAGCTGGCCCCTGAAAACACCATGATGTCCTTTAGCAGAGCCTTGCAGCACGGAGCCAGCTCTCTGGAAGCAGACGTCACCATCAGGTGATTAATTACAAAATAATGACTTATTCATATTTCATGGCTCTGAGCTTCCATATATAGATCCTGGCTGATATGTGGGATAGTGGTTAGAGATTGATGTGAGAGAGAGATGCAGTAAAACTGTAATTTGTCAAACTAATGAATCATGTGTTATATCTGTAAGTTAATTTTGCTCTACATTCATTAGGAGATGTATACACTGAAGATAAGGTAATGGATGTTTTTTTTCCCTCTCGAAGTGTGGATGGAGTTCCTTTCCTCATGAGGGACCACACCTTAAGACGGACCACAGACGTCAGTAAGGTCTTCCCCTCCAGAGAGCATGAGGACGCCTCCTTCTTTAACTGGACAGAGATTCACTCTTTAAATGCAGGCCACTGGTTTTTGGAGGTACTGGATTCCACTCTGGCTCTGTCGAACTCTGAAAACACATCGAGAGCGATTAGGACAGTAGAATTTGCGTGATCCTCAGCCTCTCCGTTTGCTTTCTTCTGCTTCCAGAGTGACCCCTACTGGACGGTGAAAACCCTGAGCCCGAAGGATCGCAGCCGGATAGGAAACCTGACGATTTGCAGCCTGGTAGAGATGCTCCGTCTGGCAGCCAGGGCCAACAGCTCCGTGCTGCTCAACATCCGCAAGCCTGCGCCGGAGCACCCGCGCTTCCGCAGCTGGTTCATGGACACGTTGTGGACGCTGCAGAAAGCAGGGATTTCCCACAGAAAGGTGATGAGCTAGAAAAACGCAGAGGAACTGGCTGGTGACCGAAATGTCACGGTTTTCAGCTTGATCAAGCCCTTACTGGTGACCGGTCAATCTGAAATTGAAAAATGAATCCTTTGTCTGGTCAGTGAACGGACCTCAAGCTAGGGATGGTGACCTGAGTAAAGACTTCAGACATGAGTTTAGACTTGTGCTTTAACAGCCCAAGACTCAACTGGATATGAGGTGTTGGACTAGAGTCTCAACCACTGTATGTACTGTATGTAATCAGCAGTAAGTGACTGTACGTGTAGATCATTTGAGTAAATGACCATTGTTGTCCCATTTGATTAACCATTGTGGTTGTCATGGTGATGTTAGACACAGTATGCAAGCTACAGTGCACAGCTTGGAGGAGGTATTGACTGCTGTTCTTGAATCCCTAAATGGTCGTCATGCTTTAGATTAGCCTGATGATTTGAATCGATAACCTACGACAATTTTGAGGTGAGATGGTATGCGTCTGATACAAGAATATTCATTTCGATCATTAAGGAGTTGACTTGGACATGGAAAAAATGACAACATGACAAATGACAACAAAAATTACAAAAGTTTTTGGTTTTTTTAGAAGGACTACTCCTAATAAGATTAATTGATCACCACTACTGGCAGCAAGGCTTAGATCAACAAATATTGCGAATACTGTTTCATTATCGTAAAGAGGAACTGCAATTGGCAAAAACCAGGCAGAATAAGAGTTCTACAACCGGAGAAATCAGAGATCTGGCTCAAAACTGATCAGTGTATTTGTAGTTTGAAGTCATTCAAGTATAAGGGTCAATTAGTAAGTTTCCACCTTATATAATCATTTTTTAATACCTTATCAGCTTATCATATTCTGCTTCTTTTTGCCAGGTGACATGGGCCCCTGACACGGATAGAGGACGGGTGCGAGGTCTTCTGCAGACAACAAACGAGAAGCTGTCAGTGGAGGAGATAAGGCACAGAGGAATTACAAGTCTGACCATCCACTACAGAAAGATCAGCCACCACGACATTCAGTAAGAGCGAGCGGCTATTGCTTAGCAACCGATAAAGGGCTCAGAAGCAGTCCTAGGAAGATAAAAAAGGAGATTATTTTTAGCCGAGCTAATGATATCCAGCAATGAATCACTGGCTTAGAAGTTTTAGCTTTTTTTCTGGTGAAAAAGTTTCATCGTACAGAGAAGGTCAAATTTGTCTCGGGACTGAAATGTTTTTCACGTTTTCCTCGTGTTCTTCCTTTACGTCTAGGCTGTTGGTTTTTAAGATCAGAAGACATAAAAGCAACAGAGCAAAAAGTGATTTTCCTTTAATTACACTCAGTGGTTCAAACATTTAATTCAGTGACATCCCATCATTAAAATCTTATCTCTGCAGCTTAAAATGTAGTTTATTTTGAGAAAAACAAAAACAGAAGGTTAATAAAAACAACAAATAGAAGTAAAAATGGATTTGTTCTGTAAAATACATTTGATTTAATAAATTACTTTTTCAAACTAATATTATGAACCGCATACTTTGTTCACATGTTCTACAGAGGAACACATGCTACTGACTTGCTACTGAAAAACCTACAGTTGTAGCAGCTTCCATCCAGATGCTCCATTTCTGACCAGTATTATTAGTAGCATAAGTTAGTTTTGATACTTTTAACTTTCCACTGACTGCAGAGAGACAAAAAGAGAGTTATATGGCCTCTGTTCTTAGTGCTGGCATGTATTTTTTTTGTTTTCCCCGCCCTCAGGGTTTATCTGGCTCACAATGTGAGCGTGACTGTCTACCCTGTGAACGAGCCCTGGCTCTACTCCGTCCTGTGGTGCAGCGGGGTGCCTTCCGTGTCTTCTGATGCCCCTCAAGTTCTTCAAAAAGTGCCTTACCCCGTCTGGCTCATGGTAAACAGCTCTCTCGTCTGACAGCACACACACTTCAGCTTGCAGACGAGGTCACTCAGAAACACAAGAGGACAGAGGGGCAAAGGAAAGAGACTGATGACGGCCCAGCGAGGCAGAGATGTGGAATAAGCCTTCAGTTCAGCACAGGACCCTGGGAAAGAAGAAGCTGAGAACAGATCTGATGTGATGATGCTGCCCTGAGCTGTTTTTGTTGTGGTAGCTTTAGGCGACATGTGGTGACATCTAGTGGCAACAGCAAGAAATTACATGACTTCTTTCCTTCTTCGCAGAGTCACAGTGCTTACAACTTCATCTGGATCTCTTCAGACCTCGTCTCTGTCGCTGTCATCATGGGGATTTTCTTTTTCCAGAAGTACGTTCATTTTCACAGATATAAAAGACTGTGAAAAGCTTTCAATCAGCCCTCTAACATGTTGTTTATGTCCAAGTAGCTGGATTTTCTTGTAATCTTTCAAGGTGGTGTTGATCCACCATTCTCTAGCTTTGCTGAAGGCCTTTTTGGGTTGGCTTATAAACATTGCTTCTCTACTCAACTGCTTGACCTACTGTTGCTAATGGTGGAGACTTTGTGATTCTATGGGTCTGTTTCCTTGATTGTTTAAAATATGCGGACATTTTAAATAAAAATCTCCTGGCCTTTGTCAGTAAACCATACTTTTGTGATTACCGGGTCGTTCAGCAGGTAAGTGATCCACAGCCAGCTCATCATACAAAAGGTTCATCAGACACAAAACTCTGCCATCTTCCAGGAGAATTTTATGCGACAGCATGTGACCATGTAGATGGAAAGAAAAAGGAGTAAATTTACACACACAAAAAAAAAATCTCAGCCCAATCTCAAACAGTTTCTAGAAAAAACCTTGGAAATTTCTGCTTTTGCAAAGTTGAAAATTTGCTAGAAAAAAAAAAACATTCTAGAAAAAGCTTTAAAATGTCAGCGTTTTTTGACTGAATAAGTTTTTCCTTGAAAATGTATGAGCTTTATCTCAAAATTTCTGTTTTTCAGCATAAATCTTATCAGGTTTTTTTTTTCTTCCTTCTTAGCTGCAATGGCCACAGTCGTAATCTTAGGTTTTCAGTGAAACTATAACATTTTTGTTGCAATCTGGACGTTTGCTTACAGTAGTCAGAGTGTCTGAAACATTTTGTGAAACCAGGTTACAGAGTGGAACTTTTCACAAACACACCTGTGGAGGTGTGATGTACAGGTGTGAAAGCGCACATCCGCAGAACACCTGGCTAGTGCTTACTTGATGCATGCATGTGTAGAACGCAACAAAAACAATGGCGGCTACCATTGAGTACTACTTAACCTGTTCGGTTTGACACTAACTTCTGAGCATTACATGAACATTCGGTTCATTGGAGACGGGTTACTGTTTTCTAACTGAGCTGGAAGCTAGTGAAGTGGAAGCTAAGGGGCAAAACCACCTGTGTTTTGATGACAAGTTAAAATCACAGCGCCTTATAGTGGTCTGGTGTGAAAACTACAGCGGATTCAAGGTGTCTTGGCTGTCTCGTCAAAATGTGGAACTTTTTCCCAATTAACACAAATGTAGCCTCAGTCCTCAGATTTAAACTGTATAGAAAAGCTGTGTGGAGAGTGCTGAAGAAAAGACAAGAGGAGTTGTCCACCATGTTATCCTTCTACAGACAACCTAGTATATGTTTTGCTTGGCTAATGTCTAGAGAAAGACCGACTATAGATGGGTTAATGCGTACAGAAAACGTCCTGCTTTGCAGTGTGGGTCATTTCTCCAGAGCTGACGTTTTGGAAGGTGAGGGCAACATTTCCGTTCAGTGAACTTCCTGAGCACAGCACTTTTACAGCCTTCAGGCCTCTCTGAAATTTGTGCAGAGTGCCTGGTTTGAAATGAGTCTAGTGCTGACACTGAGCTTCACCACATGGCTCCTTATACTTCTCCTTCATCTTAATTATGATGAAAGTCAACTGAAACGTGTGTCGAAATACATAAATACTGTTTCGATAGCATTTTTGGAATTTTCAGTGACGGTTTGTTGTCCAGACAGGATGTGTGTTTGAACTGGACCAGATTAAAGTTTTGTCGCTCGTCATTCTCATCATGTCGGTCATCTTCGTCCTCTGTGCCGCGACCTCTCACTGTCCTCCTGTCTTCTTCTCCTCTCACGCTCTTTCTTTGTCCTGCGCTCTGCCTGATCTGCATTCAACCTTCCTCTGCTGCTCCCTGGCATCTGTCAGCTATCATATGATCAGGTAACCATGGCGTCCCCTTTAACCTTTGTTTCCACCTCTCTCTGTCCTCCTCCTTGTGCTTTGTACGCCTGCCACTGTTGGTCTGATCCTCCCTCCACTGTCCTCTCGTATCAGATTTTCACCAATGTGTGTCTACATAACGCTTGAACACAAAGCAGGTTGCTCCTTCTATCCAATACCTGATTTTTCTCACAACAGTTTGAATGTGTTTGTTGCCACAGGTGGAGGATAAGCGGCATGCAGAACTATAACCCAGAGCAGATCATGCTGAGCGCTGTGGTACGACGGCCCAGTCGAGACGTCAACATCATGAAGGAGAAGCTCATTTTCTCAGGTGCAGCTTTCTCAGATTCCAGTCACTGTTTTCAAATTCATAATTAAGCTGTTCGGTGTGTGGAATATGTTTGCTGCTAGCTTTAATGTTAGCTAAGCTGCTGATAGCGACGGCAGCTGAAAAGGTTCAATTTGCGATCCTTGAAGCAAAGTTCTGTCAAAGTAGGGCGATAATAATATATATTGCAATAGAGGCGTTATCCATATCAGTAGATAATATGTCTGATAGAGTATTACTTCCCTGAACTCCGACCCAGAGCCGCATGGCATTCTGGGGGATGTAGGCAGAGAAAAGGCTTTAGAAGCTCAGCCTCTCAAGGCTAGCATGGTTGGTGGCAGCAACAGACTCTCGCTCTTTGCTACTTAGCAACAACCTGTTGAGTAACTTGCGTAGCAGCAGTTCCAGGTTTCGCCTCATAACTGCTTAAAATAAAAAACAATGGCGTGGAGTGAGAGGAGAGGATGAGTGCAACCGCATGAGAGCAAACTGTGAATAAAACAAGAGGTCACATCACCAACATGGCAGTATTTCAGATATGAAAACCAAAAATCTAGTATTTTTCAGTCATATTGTCTATCCCCATCTAATAGGTTATTTATTAGCAGCTAATATATTGCTTGAGATAGCTAACTCAGATGCATCTTCATCCATGGATTACTTAGCTTGTACCAGAGGTTGAAGCTAATTGCTAATATAAGGGGGGTCAACATCAAAGTTGTCTTAAAACAGGTCCAATTAAAAAAAACTTGTAGAGGTTTAAGCAAACACTGTTTTATGCACATCTAAATCACCGTAAATGTTGTCTCTGGTGATTATTTACACAGAAGGCGATGATTACTTATCAGGAAATTAATGAAGGAGGCAAGAGGCGGCGTACCGCCAATGACAACTCAGCTTATCTGTTACCTCAAACAATTCTACATAAACGTGAAGGGATTTGTTTTATCCATGCCTACTCAGAATGCAGTTTGGGAAATGTAAAGTGACAACATTTATTTATTTTTTTTAATGTTAAGCCAAGTGAATGATTCCGGTGTTGGGTGAGTTTCCGTCAGTTTTCCTGTCTTCCTGCGTCTTCCAGAGTTGAACAACGGGCTGGGCAGCACGGAGGAGCTGTCTCTGTATCCTGAGAACAGCCATGTTGGATATTCCCACGGAGGCCTCAGCTGCTGAGCGACACAGACGGCTACAGGAGCAGCTTGGATTTCAGCTGCTTCAGATTTCGTACTCTGAACGTGCTTCCCGACGGGGCCGACAAGAATGTATCCCTGCAGCGGTAGTGAAATCACGAGCATGTAGCTACCGTCACAAGCATAAATCAGTTGGTTCGCTAGTTTAAGTGTTATAACGCTGTTTTTTTTTTAAGATCACTTTAATGTTGTTCATTTTAAACCATACTTCCATTAAATCCAGCGTTTTTATCCAGAATAGAAAAAGCTAAAAGCGTCATTATCATCACTACCAAAGTACTAATTTAAAGTATGAACAGTGTGCAGGTATGTGCCTATCACTTCATGAATTAAAGTTCCAGCATACAAATAACTGACCTTTAAAACATTAAAAAAATAAGACATGAAGCTGAAATTTATTTTATTTTATTTTTTTATAATTTTTTAACAAATTTACCCTATTTTAATAAAAAGTAGCCCAAACAGCTAAAATATGACACTGGAAATTAATCCCTTACAGTATACAGAGGACCCCCTTCGTGAACAGCTGAAATCCACAAACACTGGAGGCTCACTCAAGAAATACTGTTAACTGCCTAATTTAATAGTTCAAACACCAAATATACCTTAATATGCATTAATACTCACCATGGTAACCGTCTCAGCACTACTGCAGAAAATCGCATCTACAATCAAGATGACTTAAACTCCTGTTTGTGCTGCTTTCCAAAAGCTAGCCAGTAGCGTCTCGGGAAGCGTTCCACCGAGGCGTCTCAGCTGCCCAACAAGCATCTTTCCTTTGAATGTTTTAGATATGCTCTACGAAAAATCCTCAAATAAATACATTTTCTGTGAATAGATTCTAGTAAGCTCGCACAGAAAACTCCAGGAATCGGTCAACCTGCAGCTGTGAGTAGGAGGGGGTCCCTCTGTGTCGTTTGTTCTGAGAAAGTTGTACAACAGATTTTTGTTTTGTCAGATTCATTTCTTTTAAATCCAAACTAGACTGAAGATTTGAGTTGTTTTTGTTAATAACTGATGTAGATATAACTTTGTTTCAGAGGATTTTAAAAAAAATAAAAAGGTTTCAACAGTATGAATTTTATATTTTAAATTTGAATAATCTCCATGTTAACGTGGACTGAGGGGAGATTTCATGGTTCGTCGTTCTTTGCGAAGGACGCTACGAACATTCTGCCTCTGCCGTCACGCCACGATTGTTTCACACATAAAGTCCATTTAGCCGTTGTGACGGCTTTCACATGCTGCCTTTTTGTTACGTGGACGTACATGTGGAGTATTTTGACCTTGTAGGGTTTCGTAGCGATGCTAACTTCAACTTCCAGCGACTACTACAAGCTGCAGACGTGATGAGTGTTTAATAAAGTTTCTCTTTTCTTCTTATGATTGTGCAGCTTGTTTTTTTTTTACGGAAGTCTTTTAAAACAAGCTCAGAGGTATCTAAATGTTTTTGTCACATGGACCAAATACTCAAGTAAGAAGTAATCAGAGGCCAAAAAAGAAAAAAAAAAAAAGACTTTGCATAACATAAATAACAGATAAAAAAAAATACATATATTTGTTGAGCTCATGTCTATTCAATATTTTAACCGCAAAAGGGTTTTTGAATTTAAAATCTCGCTTATTTTATCTACATATAGTTTTCAATCAAAATTTTATTGACTACAGACGCTGCACTTAAAATGTTTAGTCAAGTCTCACCAGTATTTTAAAGCATTAAGTAAAACCACAGAGGGTAAGATGCTGATTGCTCGTAAACTCTCCACAGAAGCTCACCTGTAATGATATCAGTGAGAGAACGTGTTCATCAAATCTTTATTTCAGAAAACAAATCACGTTACAGAAGAAGCTCGTCTGAAAAGGAAAAACAAAAAAGGAGCCAGTTCGTGTGTGAGGACTTGATCATTAGCAAAATGAAGCGATTCCAACCTCACGGCACTTTGACGTATCCAGAGAGAAAATGAGGCCGCGTGTCCTCCGTCATGACGCAGCCCGAGTCTCTGGGACGGCTCTTCACGTCTTCACTGGACCGCTCCGGTTCCGGACTGGATTCGTCCTCCGCCAGGCTGTCGGCTAGAAGGCAGGGAAGCAGGTTTGGTTGGATGGAGCGTGTGATCAGAGAGGCGGGTAGATGAGAAGAAATCACTGCTGTGATTGGAGGAAGAGCCTGTCTGCCCTCATTTCATCCTCTCTATTTGCTCTCTGAGGTCGTCCTGTTAACTTTCACCTCTCTAGCTTTGGTTTCACCTCTGCTTACGCTGGAATGCCTCTCGTCCCGATTCCCTTTCTACAACCCCAGTATTTGGGTTTTTGTTTCGTTTCAGAATATTTGCATTCACAATGCTCCTGAACGATGCTCAAACCGATCAAGTTCACTGAGCAACGAGGAACGAGGAAGTTGAAACTACTTGACATGAAAACATAATGAACACATCGCAAAACTCATCAATACACATCATTGTTACCTTAATTGTGGTTCAAAGACAGCTATAAACAGGTGGAGTTTTAGTCTAGATTTTAAAAAATGTTTCAGCTGTTTTCAAGTTTCCTGGAAGTTGATTCCAGATCTGTGGTACACAGAAGCTGAATGCTGCTTCTCCTGAGAGGTCTGGAAGGTCGACATGACAACAGCAGATCTTAACCATATTTTCTCGCTGAGCCATTCAGTGATTTATAAACTAACAGGAGTATTTCAAAGTCTGCTCTCTGAGCTACCCCGGTCCGGCGCTTACAGTGCAGTGGCTGCAGGGAGCCAACGGCGGCCAGCAGACGTTCCCTGTGCTCCGGCTGAGTCACGTTCAGCTCCATCAGGTCGCTCTCCCTCAGCTTCCTCAGGTCATCCACTGTTTGGTAACCGCTGCGCTGCAGGGATAAGGCGTGTTCCTGATGAGGCAGAAAGCACCGTTTAGAGTCTTTCAGACAAACACGGAGGTGTCACGTCAGAGGGAGAGCTGCACCTCCAAACCGAGGCGCCTCAACGCCTCCTGGACCGTTGACTTCTGGCTCGCTTCGTGCAGGGCCGTGCTAGAGGTGTGTGTGAGCACATCCACGTAGATGAACTTGAAGTTTCCCGTTCGACCGTTCAGCGAGCCGGTCCATGTCCCCATGGGGGGCTTGGCGATGACATCGATCACATCTCCCACCTGCAAACAAGTTCCTCTCAGTTTCAGTATGTCAAATTTGATTAAATCCCTCAAATAATAGTTGCAAAGTTACGGCTTAAATCATTTATACAATCAAAATTGTTTCCATCTGTTGCATGCCAAAATACTGAGAGAGATTTTGTGTTTAATCCTTTAGCTCTTTTTTTAAAGGGGCAGCATTATGTATTTTCTTGGCACATAGTGTCAAGTTATAGAACAATCAAGTAACAATGTTACCTTGAGTTGTTATAAAAATGCTATATATATTAAATATAACTTAAAAGAAATTTGACTTTGCAATTTAATGCCTTGAAATTGGGCCTCTGTCTCTTTAAGAATCTGCTGCTCTTTCTGAAACTCCGCCTCCAGGAAGTCGTCACAATGTTGCTCCTCCAATAACCTTTTTACCAGCATCCAGCAGTTCGTATAATGACCTCAGCTGATGCGCGGTCTAACCAGGTGTTTGCTAATTGCTGCTGGCTAGTCTGAAGGAGATGACTGGGGGAGAGTGCTGCTCTAAAGCTGAATGGTTGCCACGGGAGATTACAGGATTTGTAAAACAAGCATGAGAGAGTCAAGGCAACACTCCAGGTATATTTTTGATGAGGGACTAACATTATAAAATGATGAAAAGCTCAAAGAAAAGAAAAAGTCTATTTTACACAACAATGTAAGCTCGGGTTTCGTTTGGAGGAACTATTTCCGGTCTCCTCCGGGACTCGTGTACCTTGAGCGTGAGCGACTCCGTGTCGTACGGACTTGGAACAAACTCCGTATGAACTCTCGCACGGCAGCAGAACTGCTGTGCGACCGTCGGCTCGTCCTCCAGCCTCAGACTCTCTCTGTTACTGGAGCAGTTTGACCCACTGGTGACGCCACCTGAAGCACACAGCAGAAGAGTCACTGCACACACATAGTGAGATACAGATGGAAATATCAGTAAGGAGTGTCTGTGTCTCATAGGATACTTGAACATGTGGTAAGGCCAAGTTGCCCACCAAGATAGCGCATCTGTGAATGGGTGAATATGACTTGTAGCGGAGAAATACCGTGCTATTGTTGGAGAGAACTTTTAGTTGATTTAGTTGATAAGAGTTAAAGTTTCAAGGAACAAATACTTTACTGAACATCTGCAGCTCACTCGGACAGCGTCCCACTTGGGTGAGGAGACATCCTGTCTTTATACAGCTCTTCACACACGCAGGTGTGGTGGAAAAACAGTTACAAAACACCAAAGTCAACCAATTCTGAGAACTTTCTGACAACCAAGTTCTAAGAAATTGAAAGGTGTGAGCTTAAGAAACTATGTGGTAAGTTTGCTATGACTTTGTGCAAAAGTTGATCCCAGGACTTTAAAAATCTCAGGGTAGCTTCCCATGTTAAAACTAAGCAAAATGAACATATTAAAAAGTATTCACACCCTCATAAAAGTTTTGGCACCCTGGTTAATTCTGATGCTTATGAGGTCAGGAACATCAGGGAGTGGTCAGAAATCATTTTAATTCAACGCTATGCAAGTCCAGTCCTTTATCAGAGATCAGAGTACGGCTACGTTATAAGCAAGGATTTCATGAGTCGTGTCTCACTGGAGGAGCTCTGTCCACTCTTCAGGCTGTAGAGGCTGTCCAGGGAGGTCCTGGACCGTCTGCGTCCGTTAGCACACGTCCCCCTGTCCCTCTTCACTGCCTCATCGTTCTGCACGTCTCTGCTCTATGGAGTAAAAATAACAGTAGTCGCATTTTTAACTTGCCCCTTATCTGCTCTGCCTTGTAGTGTGTGTGATTTAGCTCCTGTTGTCTCCATGCTTCTCCTAGCGCGTACATCTGGAACTATAAAAAAAGAAAGAACAAAAAAAAAAAAAAAAAAACCCAGCCGGAAAGGAAGTTGATAAGCTCCGTCAGAGCACCAAGGTGCGGTTTAATTCCTCGTGTGACGGCGCAGTTTAATTCCCGTTCTTTTCTGAGACGCGCAACTGCTCTGGCAAGCAATACGCATAATCCTGTAAACGCTGGCTTGCTTTTTATAGTCAACACCAAAGAGGTTTGCTCTGAGTGAAATCCCTGACTACCTGTGGACAGCTTTCACTTTCCGGTGAAAGGGCCGGTGGAGCTTTTAGGTGTCTCTCTGCCTCAGCACATCTGGCTCCAATATTAGCTGATGGCGCTGAGGAAGTTTAGACATTTAATTGAAGCGTGTAGGACAGGGACGTCAAACTCATTTTCATTTTGGGCCAAATCAAAAATCTGAATGTTCTTAAAGGGCCGGTTGCGCCAGGATGTATTGATAAATCCCACCGAACTGTTAAAATATTCATAAGCAGATGTTTGTTTCGGCATTCAAGAAGTGTTTCTTAGAATTAAATAATACTGAACATTGATCAGTCTCTCCAGGATATTGTGATTGTTTTAGTGTTTTGTTGGGTTTTTTTTTTGTTTTGCTAATTTAGAAATATTTGCAAGGAATTTCTACCATATTTGCGTTAACGTGCGATATTAAAAGTGACTTTTTATTATTACCTGCTGTATTCATCGCTCGACATCAAGTAAAGCTGAGGCAGCACTGACTTAAACCCGATGTTTTTGACCAATTTTGAGAAACATTTGCAGCAAAATCAGACAAAAATGTGGGGAACTGTTGATTTTGTGCGAATTTTGCCGATTTGTGAAAAACCGGAGGAACTTGTTGATACAATTTGGAGTTTACAGGGCCACGTAAAAAGCTGCGGTGGGCTAGATTTGGCCCCCTGGCCTTGAGTTTGACACACGTGGCGTAGGACGAGGAACAAAACTAAAAGCTGCAGAACTCTGGCCCCCCGAGGACTGAAGTCTGAGACCGCTGACGTATCGACATGCCTGCATCCTGGTATCAGTTCATCATGAGTTCAGTTTGTGAGAACAGAGACAGTCTGTGTCCGCTGACCCACAAAACAGGAAGTCCATCATAGAGTTTGGCATTGCAGGTGTGCGGCTGCCAGCTGCCTCCCAGATGTTTGATGCGTGAGCTGCAGCAAATTTTCACCTTTGTTTGATTCATAACTTACACCAAGAGCTGCCCCGGTTTCCTCTGGCGAGACGTCGATGTGCTTCGGGTCGCTTCCTGTCTCCGTCTCCATCCCCCGCAGCTTCAGCTCCGCGGCCTCCTGCCTTCCCTGGAAGTAAAGCACGTTTTAAACCGAGAGAGGCCGCCGCAAACGGATTCTACTTTTCAGCAAGTTGATTTCCTGGTTGCACTTTTTAAGTCGGATTGAGGAGTTTGGGATTCTGGAGCCATTATCCTGGATTCGCTTGAGCTCTGTGTTGTCCGATGGCAACAAATCACTCAAGCGGAACCAACTGCTCGGGTAATGGAAGGATTAAAAATGTGTACTGCGGTGACAGATGGACATGTTTTTTTTTTTTATTATTATTATTCTCGGTGTGACCCCGCAACATAAACATTCCCTGTGTTCATTCCCTGTCTGTGACGACGACACAGAATTAGGTTAAACCCTGTCAGCCTTACAACAGTAGACAGGAAGGTGGTCGTGGGGAGGAGGGGACCGAACATCTGCGCTCATCTTCAAAATAATGGATTTTTATTTTCTCGTCCCTTGAAACCAGATGTTTGCATGGGCTGTTTTCTGCTGGCATGACGCCGATTGTGTAAAGTTATCCGGACTTAAATTTTATAGCAAGTAGCCATGGTAACTTCAACTGTTAAACAAATGCGACGTATGTCAAATATGACAAAAGAAATGTAAGAAAAATGAGGCCTCTGCTCTTTCTGACACTCCGCCTTCAGGAAGTCGTCACGACATCAACATTTTTATCGACTTCGCACTGAGAAGCAGCTCCTATAATGAGCTCAGCAGATGCGCACTTCCACCAGGTGTTTGCTAATTGCTGCTGGCTAGTCTGAAGGAGTTGAGTGGGGGAGATGTGAGAGAGGGAAGCTTAGAAACTGCAGCTCAGAGACATTTTGCATTGAATGGTTGCCATGTGAGTTTCTCAAACATGCATGGAAAAAATTTAAATTAAAATTAAATCGCCGTCACCCAACATAATGAAAAAAATACGTTTTTTGTCAGAAGATGGTGTCGTGCGTCCTCATCTTACGTTGCTTTCTGACGACTGCAGATCCGTGAGGGACCGGATCATCCGTGACAGAGACAGGTCCGACTGTTTCCGGTCCAGCTCCCGGATCAGACTCTCAAACCGATCCCACTCCAAGCTCCAGGGCGGGGACGAGACGTTGCCGTCGTGGGCGCACGGTTCCCCAGGAGTCCGGTGGCGAGCGTGCGGACACTCGAACGTCTTCCGCCTCCGACGCCCCGTCCTTGGGCTCCAGAACCCTCCTTCGGTCGCTTCTCCGGGGAGACTCTGACGCGGCTGAAGCGGGTGTGGCGCTGCAGCGGCTTTAGGGGAGCTCTTCTCCGTCCTCCTCGAAAGGCCGATGCAGGTTAGCACCGTGCCGTTGTGTCTCACCCCTTCTGCCAAGCAATCTGAATATAAGCAGAAATTATTATTATTATTCACCACTTTGACTCGGATCACAGAACAGAGACGAACCTGCAGTGACTCACCGTGTTTCTTGGTTGTGCTTGAGTCTTTAACGCTGTCAGTCTGATGGCCGTTCTTTATGTGAACCAGTTTTTGAAGCTTTTTCAGTCGTCCCGTGGTTTCAGCAGAGTCACCAGGCTGCAGTTAGAGAACAAAGCATCCGTTCGGCTCAGACATGTTTGAAACTCACACACAAACCCAACAGCACTTCACAAGAGTAGACACAACGTTCTGGCGTCTGCACAGCTTTGCAAAATTATCATTTGAGCAGAAAAGGTCGTTGTTTAGTCACGGCAACAGCAAGGAAGCACTCAAATGCTCTGCACCACGCTTGGGAACCAAATGTGAGACTGTT
This sequence comes from Poecilia mexicana, assembly GCF_051168715.1. NCBI lineage: Eukaryota > Metazoa > Chordata > Actinopteri > Cyprinodontiformes > Poeciliidae > Poecilia > Poecilia mexicana. Next base: position 18,864,788 of record NW_028263383.1, read on the forward strand.
TGCTTGGAAAATGTAAAGTGAAAGTTCATTTTAACAGATCATTATGTTAAAGTGAGATTTGTTCTGGGCGGGTTCTACCTGAGCTGGTGGATCTGTCCTTGTTCTTTCTGAGGCCGGCTCTCTGATTTGGACTTGTCTTGTTAACGCGCTGCTCTCACTGCAAGCTTCAGAAAGCAGAGAAAACTGTTTAAGGTAAAATTAAGGCCAAACACACACACTTTATAAAACAAGCCTTTTAAATGCAACTCGTCGCAAATGAAAAGCAGCTGAGCACATTATTACAAATGCTCTGGGTCTAAAAGAAGAAACTAAAAGACAGTCTCCTTGTACATCAAGTCTTCATCCTTTATCTGGTTTTTATTACTGTGTCTTTGGTTTATACGCTAAATAATAGTTTCCGCTCTAACTTTTGATGCATTAATTAGATCAGATCTGATTTACTGAAGGTTTTCTGATTCTGGTATTTTGTCTGGGTTAGCAACATCATCCAACTAGCATAGCATTTTTTTTAAGAATGCAGTCTTGTATTATTTTGTACTCACCAAAGGTTTCATCCTCCATTGGCTTACATGATCTAAAATGGCAAATAGCAATTAATTAATCAACTTATTGATTGAAAAAAAAGAAAAGAAGCGTTAATAACCTCAGATGAAGTACCTTCTGCTTTCCTCTTTAGGTTTGGTCCTTTTCTGATGTTTGTCCTTGAAAAAATAAAGCATCGTCTTAAACATTGAGCTGAAAGTCCAATCCAGTCACTCAGTTTCTATAATTTCTCACTAGACCATATCACAGAAACTTTAACGTTGCACCTTCTTTTTTTCTTTTTTTTTTACATAACCAAGCCCACAGTGTTGGGCTACGCTTAATGAAACTGGATTAATTACTCAGAGTTCAACATCGGTGTCTGCTTATTGTGGAGGGAAGACAGAACAGAGACAGACTTACAGAGCTGATGGACGGGTCTGAGCCGCCCCACTCAGGTTTGCACCGTAGATGCCCAGAACTGCACTGACACTTGGGCGAGACGTCCTTGTTCGTCTGGCTGTTCGCTGGTTCATAGATGCTCTCAGTGGAGCCATCCTACAGAAACAAAACAAGCAGATTTCATGTCCTCGTCATCTGAAAAACGACAACTGTTCAAATACAAACTGTCTCTGTTGGTTCTTGGACAGTTGGGTGCTCTGAAAATATGCAATCTAACGCAGATTGACACGTCTACTGAGTTACACACTAATCGACTGTCAGTCGTGTCAGTCTTGGGTTTTCCAGATTGGTCTCAGATGTCATTGGATTCCTGTGGCCCATAACAAAGACGCTGTTCAAATGTAAAGTTGTATTGAAGTGCACTTTGTACCAGGCCACCTTGTGCCAAAGGTTGATTTTGCAGTTGTACCATCAGATCCGCATCATGTCTTAGACTCCATACCAACACAGGTCCACTGCAGTAATTCCCTTTTATGATAGTTACCATAACATGAATGTACCATATCTCATGTTTTCAGCACAAATAACATCCTGAACCAAAATACACAACTTTATGGGATTTCAAACTATTTGTTAAGATGAACAGGAAGCAGCCTCAACCGGCGATGCTTTGCTTAGTAAAATGGACGTTGCCTGAGTCTCTGGGAAAAACTGCAGACGTTTGATATCCACAAATACTTTGAATTATTTTAGTCAGTCCAGTCAGAGATGTTAGCTTTCCACCACTGTAAGTTATGGTTATAATTAGTTCTGGTAATAATTTCACAAAACCTCAATTCTAAAAATACAAACTAGTTCCTGAAGAGGTGGTGACCTGTCGTGTCTAAAGGCGACAAAAATCAAAGTAATCCCAGAGCCATCGATGTTCAGAATCACGGCAGGAGAAAGCTGCTGGATGTCAATTCCTCAAACAAGGAGCCGATTACAAAGCCAGAGTTGCTCTTTGGACGGCTTTCGTTACAAAACGCATTTCAAAAAATCTGTGCATTCCCTACGTTAAGCAGAAAGAAAAAATAACTGTTTCATCTATTATCGTCAAATCTTGTGATAGAAATCACAAATAATTTCTAATCTTTAAGTATCAGTTGTGTAACAATGAATGTGTTACCAGTCTAGTAGAACACCTTCAGAGCTTTTAGTTTAAACCTTTGTTGTTTTTTTTAAGGTTGATTTGATGTTTTGATCAATAGAAATACAATCAGAATTCAATAAAATCTTAAACTTCCATTCCTTAACGTTAAGTCTGTGCAACTATAAACATGTTTTCATAAATCCCAAACTATGTACAGCAAGAGAAGAACGCTTCTCAGAAATCAACCGAATCTTCTTTCCAACACCAACGACGTCCCCAGAGCTCCTCGTAGATTCCTCAGCTCACCGGCTCTCTTCAAAAGGTCGCAGGAGTCAAACAGATTCTCCCGACCGACTAACTCAAAACATTTCAAACACTTCAGAAGCTCAGCCTTACCAGCATGAAGCAGAACAGGTTCATGTTCCACAGTCAGGAGCCGGAGACGACCGCCAAAAGCGACCGAGCTGCGCTCCGCAACCTCGAAGCAAACTTCTCCCCACACACAAACACACACACCCTAACACACACACACCCCTGTGATGCAAGAGCCACGCAGCCCCCACGCCGTCTCCCATCCAGAGCTTAATCCTGGTTTTAAATCCCTCCTATAATCCAATAGATGCAGCGAGCCGTCACTGTCGAACGTTGGCCTCGGACGGAGTCAAAGCTCCCGTAACAACAGGACAATAAACAACAGGCCATGTTTGGTCACCGTGTGATGATGATGATGATGATGATGATGATAACCTGAGACTGGGATGGAATAATCACTATGTGATGTTAAATGGTTTTCCCCTCTTTTTTGGAGGGGCAGGGTGGAAATCTGAGGGGGTATCACCATATGTTCTAAAATGTGCTTTGAATGTTATTCCTGTTTGTATGTTTGTGTTTGTATAAAAATATTAATATTCAGTCAATTCTGTTCACGTAGTGGCCCGGCAAAACGCAGTTTGTGTTGCAATCCTGGGTTTTGGCTTTAATTAATGATCTCTAATTTCTGTATTATCGCTACAATGGTCTTGCCATTTTCAGTTGTTTGTTGTTCTCATTAGGGTTTTATCCTTCCAGTTAATTTTCTTGAGTTTCTCAGTTTATCCTTGTGTTCGTTTCTCTTAGAATCAGATCAATGCTTTTCTTTTTGTTGTTGATAAGTTTGTCGTTCCGTTGCCTCGGCTTCCTCTCCTGGTTCCACTGAGCATAAACGTCAGCCAGCCACAGAGGCCGAAGCTAACGCACTACATCATTTTCTATCTGCTTTTACCTCAAACTCCCATCTGGGTAAAGTCTCCATCAGTCTGAAAAAAATCTGTAAGTGTGTGAAATGGACTGAAGACCGGAGTCTGCAAGTGTGTGAAAACACCTGACCTCAGTCGTCTTCGAAAAAAAATAAATAAATGAAAAAAGTGTTTCAATTTCTTGAGGCAGGCCTCGCAACGTTAAGCTGATACTACAAACCAGTGTTGTGGTACTTGAAGTTGGTCTTGGTCTCGAGACCGGTCTTAAGACCATTTTTTGATGGTCTCGGTCTTGTCTCAGACTCGACCGCATTTGGTCTCGGTCTTGTCTCGGTCTCAATACACTCTGGTCTTGGTCTTGGTCTTGGTCTCGGGTTAGGTGGTCTTGAACACAACACTGCTACAAACACTTTGGTACACTAGTTGTATTACTTGAAGTTAAGCTAGATCAACTGAAAGGGGGAAGGAATGTAGAACATCTTATTTTAAAACTTCAGGAAGGTATAGATAAAGTGGGTAAGTGGGGGGTAGAGTGGGGCTTTAAATTTTCAATTAAAATACAAAAGTGATGTTTTTTACAAATAAAAAAATTGGGGTTGATAAAAAGTTGTATTTATATGGGAAAGAGTTAGACAGGATTGACTGTTTTCTTTTTTTGGGAGTAGTTTTTGATAAGAAACTAACTTGGGAAAATCACATAGAAAATATTATGGAGAAAAGTAAAAAGGTTCTTAACATTAGGAGGTGTTTAGCAGGGTTGACATGGGCTGCAAGCTTTGAATCACTTAAAAATATTTATGTGTCATTAATTCGATCAAGTATAGATTATGGGAGTGTGGTGTATGGTTCAGCAGCTAAAACTAGATTAAAAAAGTTAGATGTCAAAATATCAAAGTGGTTTTCGAAAAGGGAGGAGTAACGATCCAACGCTCTGTTTAGAGCATGACATTAGAAGAGCACAAGTAAATAAAGAAAGTGTAGTGGCAATATTTTTTGATATAGAAAAATCAAAATCATGATGTGGGTGAAGGAATTATTAATTAAATTATACAAGTTGGGTATTAAAGGGAGAATATTTAAATGGATTAAAGACTTTTTATCAAACAGGAAAATACAAGTTAGAATAGGAGAAGTTATCTCAGGAAAATATATAGTAGAAAATGGAACTCCACAGGGGAGTATTATAAGTCCATTACTGTTTTCAATTATGATAAATTACGTATTTAAAGATATTGGAAAAGACATGGGTTGTTCACTTTTGCAGATGATGGAGCTGTTTGGAAAAGGGGGGAAAACGTTGATTTTATTGTTTAAAAAATTACAAGAGGTTATTATTGAAATAGAGAAATGGGTGTTGCAATGGGGATTTAAGTTCTCAGTTGATAAAACAAAAGTAATGATATTTACTCAGAAAAAAATAAATAAGGAAATAAAATTGAAATTATATAATTAAGAGTTAGAACACGTAAAGTGTATAAAATTTTTAGGATTATGGTTTGATGAAAAATTAAAATGGCATATACATATTCAAAAAGTTGTTGATAAATGTAAGAAGATTTTGAATATTTTGAGATGTCTGGCTGGCAGTGGGGAGCAGATAGGAAATCACTAAAACAGATTTACACAGGTATGATAAGGTCCAACATAGACTTTGGTTGTTTAGTTTACGGTTCAGCAGCTAAAACACATCTGGTTAAATTAGACATTATCCAACATCAGGCACTAAGTGTTGGGTCCCAGGGTGTGGGGATTAGTTTGGCTTCCTTTTCAGTTCTTCGGCAGTCCACCAGAGGGAGCCGTTGGATCACTCTGCTGGAGAGGGCGTGCCTGCAGGCTCAACTACCCACACCTGAGGGGAATTATCCACAGGAGTATATAAGCAGCAAACAGCCAACACTTCCTTGCCAGAGTGTTTGCCAATTTTGGTACTCTAGCTCCTCAGTGTGTTTAGTAGTGATGGGTAAATGAGGCGTCATGAGGCGTTTCGACTCATAGCAACACTGTATTGATACTGTGTCGATACTGTGTCACTCAATACTGACACCTGCTGGACATTAAAAATTCCTACAGGCAACGTAGTGATTTGATGACCAAGTCTATACAATAAGATTTAAGTCTTTGTATTTTATTGAATATTATACGTTGTATTATGTCATATCTTCAGTTACAGTTAAAATATATTTGATATACAGTCAATAAAGAATGTGAACAGGTACCATAAAGTGAAAATTTAAGTGTGTTTGGAATGAGGATGCATGGACTGTTTTTTCCCACACATTTTTATTAAAAAGTTTTTACAACCTTATGAAATGAAGCCTGTTTCGCTTTTTTGACAAAACTTCTGCTGTAGAAAAAAAGTAAGTAAACACTACATTTACAGCGAACCCTTGTTTTTCTTAGGGGTTGCGTTCCGAAAATAACCCGTGATAGGCGAAATCCTTTTTTACAGTTATTACACAGCATACATAAATACTCTACATTGAAACCAAAGAACAAAACCTGTTTTCAGGTCAGCGGATGTGCGTGTGCATCAATCGGGCCTTAATGTGATCCGTAGTCATGTCATTAAAGCGTCTCCTCCAAGCTGCTTTGCGAGATTCACAGCTGTATCTATGGCAGAGTGATGGATCTCATCAAACGAGCCTCCGGTCGGGTTTTGCGCTGCCTCTGGCCACAGTTATTTTTGTTGTTTTTTTTCCAGCAGACATTGAAAGTTTCAGTTTCCATCTCCTGAGTGGAGATGGAAACACCGTAACGTTATTGGCACTCAGGTAGCGCGGAGATTGTTTTTACCAATCATATGGTCAATAAACCAGCGGTCAAGCAGGGCGAACAACACTGTAGGAAAAAAAACTGCACAAAAAAATCTGCGAAGCAGCGATACCGTGAAAAGTGAACCGCATTACAGCGAGGGTTCACTGTATATGAAATAATTTATAAAAAGCAACTGAGTAATTTGTAGAACTTCATTCTCATGCCTCATAATGCCTCAGCATTGAAAATGTGGATTTATTTAAATAAGACAGTTTAGTCAAACATATGCGACACTTAACCTGCAGAACATAATATGAAAGTAAACTAAAAGTCAGTTTCAGCTGAATTTGGGTTCAGATAGATCAAGTAGAAACTGACAAGAACCGGATGAAACGACAAAAATGAAAACAAATTTATTTTCCAACATAAGATCAAAATGGCCCCACACTGCGGAAACATTTTGTTTGAAACTGCTAGATGACGATGTAAAAGATCAAGAATTTGTTTGGCAAATGCTTTTGACAGATTCGCTTCCTTATAAACACAGTTTGGCATCCAGTGTCATTTCGAAACAGTTCCTGTATTGGTCACGTGACTTGCTGAAACCAATACGCGCACCGACACGGGTGTTGGTCTATGGGCTTGATGCATACGCCGGTGCGTCGGTGTTGCTGGACCCATCACTAGTGTTTAGTCTAGAGACATCTTGTTTTTTGATCCGAGTTTGTTCAGGCCCTCACCCTGTTTCTTGTGGCTCTTCCTCAGGAATCCTTTGAGACCTTTGGAGTCGGTTTCCTCAAGACCACCAGCCCTGAAGAAACCTTTTGTGACACCTCGCTGCAAATCTGACCTGCCCACCCGCCAATGTCGGGTTAATCTTCAGCCAGCCAACATCAGCTTTCCCCCTCATCTGGAACCACGTTCCTCCGCCCATCATTCTCCACTTGCTTTTCAAGTAAGAACAGAGCTCACGGCCATTCGTTAACTCCCTTCTCATCCCCTGTGAAACCATTAACCTCTCTCTTCCCTTGTGTGCAGACGCACCCGGACTCCGACCCGCTGACCCCCTAGCCGTGTTTCTTTGTTTGATTTTTGCAATAAACATCTTTTACTTCCATCTCTCTGTTGGTGTTTCTGCATGTGGGCATGAAACATTAGACCCATTATGACACTAAGATTATGTACTGGAGCATTTAAAACCACACCAACAGCAGCCTTAGAAATAGAAATGGGAGAAATGCCGTTAGATTTAAGAAGAACAAAATTAGAAATTAATTATTGGTTAAATTTGCAAGGAAATAACGCTAATCATCCAACTCTGGAAATTTTAAATCCATGTTGGGAAAAAGAAAAAGAAATGAGGAGTTTTGGATGGACAATTAAAAATAAAATAAAAAAAAAATTAAAATAAATAATTTAGAAATTAGTCAAACAACACCAATATCAATTATACCACCCTGGATTCTACCAGAAGCAAGAGTAGATATGCCAGTAATGGGAAAAACAAAAACAAAAACAAAAAAAAGATAAATCTTACATTGTAGATAGTTATTCAGTGCAATTATATTTAAATAATTATTAATAAATTCAAATTTATACTGATGCATCAGAAATAACTGGGAAAATAGGAATAGCGTTTGTGGTACCAGAATTCAATATAAAAATAGGAAAACGAATTACAGATGGATTATCAGTTTACACAGGAGAAATGTTGGCAATATTACTAGCTTTACAATGGGTAGAAGATATGAAACCATTAAAAACAACAATATGTTCAGATTCAAGCTCTGCATTATTAAGTTTAAAAAATAATCAAACAGATAGTAGGATGGACATTTTGTTAGAAATATTTAATTTATTATTCAGAATGCAAAACATGGATTTAATAGTTATATTTGTGTGGGTTCCAGCACATATTGGAGTAGAAGGAAACGAGAGGGCAGATAAAATGGCAAAGAGGGCAATTAAAAATTCTATTAGCTTTACAGTTAAAATAAGTAAAGCTGAAGGAAAGAGTATTGTTAAAGAGAAACTGATGAAAGTTTGGCAAAAAAAAGGTGGGATGAAGATAAAACAGGAAGATGGTTTTATAAAATTCAGAAGGAGAAAGAAGAAATGGAAGAAGAAATAGAAAGGAGGAAAGAGTGATAACAAGGTTAAGATTTGGACATACAGGACTTAATTATACACTTTTTAAAATTCAAAAACATAAAACTGGTAAATGTGATCACTGTGATAAATATGAAACTATAGAGCATGTTGTATTAGAATGCCATAAATATTAAAAAGAGGGAAGATATATGAAGAGAGAGTTTGAAAGTATTAAGGAGAAGGTTAATTTATTAGATATATTGAGGAAGAATTTAGGGAGTAAACATATACAAATAATTATTCGATTTCTAAAGAAAACTAAAGTATATCATAGAATTTAATTATAGTAAGTGTGTTTGTGAATGAAGGCATGATACGCAAAGTTGTGCACAAGTATGTATGTTTTAAGTGTGAATGTGTGAGTGTATGTTTAGATAGAATTATGGTAGAATATATAGATGAGGATAAATATTTAAACCATCACGAACCACACTCCATACCAGTAAGTGGCGGTAATGCTACTAAAAGTTTCTTGCCAACCGCAATAAAACCGACAAGAAGAAGAAAAAGAAGAAGAAGAAGGAGGAGGAGAAAGAGGAGAAAGAAGACGACGGCACATGGTCTGTTTTGTTGAATGCTCCAGTGTTTCTCTAAAAATATCTTCAGTCCAGCTTAAACGATTTTATGTACAAGCAGTTTGCTGCTGCTGAAGAAACATTCAGAGAGTTTAAAGAAATCACCGTCAAGTCGTTGGAAGAGATGGATGATCAGCGCAGACTGCTGGATTTCTCCCGGACTCCCCGGATAATCTTACACCGGATAGGTAGGAAACACCAGCATTTGGATGAAGGTTAAGGTCTAAATATCTGAAGCTGAATGTTCTTTTCCCGTATAAATGTTTTTTCAATAGGTAAATGAAAGCAGACATCACAATTATGCATTGAGAATGGCTTATTTATGTAGAGAGAAAATTTCCTTTTTTTATGGCTCTCCTTTAACTACTGAGTTACTTTTTAAAGCAGGAGAAATATGAACAATGCAGCGCAAGTTTAGTAAAGCAAGTGTAACCGGAGTGTAGATGTCGAGTTTCATTTTCTGGTTTTCTACTACTTATCTCCTTTGCCTTCCAAAATCTCGCAATAGTTTATATATATATACACACACAGAGAGCAATTCTCGCGAGAATTACTAAGCAGCCAATCGTTGTTGAGTGTCTTAGTCACATGTAACACCGTGACACATGTCGCGTCAATCCGCGTTTCCCCATCAGATACGGTTCCCCCCTGCGTCTTCTTGCCGCTCCGCCCCGCCCACGCGGCAAAATACGCGCGTGCTCGTGATGAGCACTGAGAAAGCACGCGCGTAGCAAACACGCGCTTGTTCGGAGCGCTTATCTGGGGAACTACGGACACCGTGAAAGCTCAAACAACATGTTTCGGAAAAGTCACACTTTCTTCACGTTTTTGCGGGAAACTAATACTAATAATAAGAATAATAAATAAGAGTAATTATAAATAGATATATGTCACATATATTATAAGTATTATAAGACATTATATATATATATATATATATATATATATATATATATATATATATATATATATATTTGAGAATGGTCCTGTTTTATTATACAGGCCAGGTTTGATGGTGAGCTGAAGATTCAGGCCTAAGAACCTAAAAGGATTTCACCTGTGGTGCCGAAAGATTTGGTTTCCCCACCAGGCTGTTGGGAGACTTCTTGCAGCCCATGAACAAAACTGTTCCCACTCTGATCTGACTTCTGTCAGCCTAGAAACTGCACCAAGCGCTTTAACCAACCCGCCTGACCCCGTTGAACCACCCCAGTTCCGGGGGTTTATAAACTGAATGGTGTGGCTTGTTGCTGGAACTATGAAACCGATTGATTGTTTCTTTGATTTGTTAGTTTAATTGTTTTCGTTGTGTATTTTTTTTATTTAATATGGCCATTTGAATGTATTTTTTTTCTCCTATTGTGATGTACATATGCATATAATAATTCACTGTGAATACAAGGCACCCACATCTGCAAACTTCTAGTCTGTCTACTCCTTCATGAGTCGTATCTTGACTTCTGAGAACTAGCCTATTGACCCTGTTGGTCATAATCTATTTTCAATTATTTAGAAATATAGTATACTGTTGTTTACACAGATATGCTACACAAGCAACATAAACTAAAAATAGCGGCGTTAGTAGTGTAGTAGAAAATGTTATAATGTGCTTTAAGATTGTGTCTAAGATCATGTGTCTGCATGATCTCATCATGAGATGGGTCTCCTGCTCTCTTATAACCCTTTCAAGCATGAATTTTGATCCTTTGTGTCAGGATTTTTTACCAATTTTTTTAAGGCATAAAAGAGGTAGGAAAAAAATTTTGTAAAGAAAATATATTATTTTATTAGGTGATCAATTGTAATTTTCTTCTAATACAAAGTTGTTATTTGAAAAATACATCAGTAGTATTGTTCCTTAAGGGTTATCTGATGTCACAATATTTTTGTTTTTTACCTGCCAGAGTCGTCTACAGTAGAAGGAGGGACCGGGTCGGTTGGCATGTTTTTTTTGTTGTTGTTTTTTTTTGTCTGTCGGCCATATTGGATTTAATAAAAATAATTTCTTGCATTTGCAGCTGATGGCCAGTAGTTGAGAGTGTATTTTATGATGCATTAGTGTCCACTTCAGTGGTCATTTAAAACATAAAAATCCACAAGAAGCACAAGAAAATGGCTTTTAGGTAGCTGTCCACTGTAGTGACCGCTATGCAGGAAAGGGATAAACTTCCACAGTATCATGTAACAGCAGGGGGTGTCTGTGACCCAGGAAACAAGCTGGGAGTTCCTCAGTGCTTCATGAAGCTTCATCTCACCATCACTACTTTTCATTGTTTCCTCTCCTGCTCTGGTCAAAACCCACAGGCCCAACCCAGTGCATGCTGGTCCAATACCAGTTCTTATACTTACAGAAAACTGACCCACAGTTCTTCCTGTCTAACTTAGAAAAGTAAATAAAGGAACAAAAACTAAGCAACTATCAACTTTCAAATAAACTTATGTTTGTAAATAAACCCCAAAGATATAAAGTGGACTAAAATAAAATTTTAATACAAGTCAAAATAATAAAACTAAACAATAACTCCAAATATTGTCTTGAAATAATATAATTTACTGTTAAATATTAACAATCCCTACTGCAATTAATCTTGTAATAAATATGTTTTTAAAATCCATTAATTTGAGAATTCTCCAAATGTCAGCTGGAGATGTTGACTGATCTGTATCTCTGTCTGCACTCTTGAATTTTCAAGTGTTTTTTTTTTTTTTTGTCCATTTCTGTCTTAAACGATGAAGGATTTCTCCCATTTACTTCAGTAAAGTTAATAATTTCTCATTTCCTCTGTTTTCTTCTCCAGATTCCCTGAAGTGTAACGTTTGTAACCAGGAGAGAAGATCCACTGTGGAAAAGGAGGAGTTGGAGCCTCTGCAAGTGAAACAAGAACAGGAAGTTTACTGCAGTCAGGGTGAAGAACAGATTGAATTAAAACAGGAGACTGATACCTGCATGGTGGTTCCTGTTGATGAGCAAACAAACCAAACTGAATCAGAACCAAACGGGAACCAAGACATCTTCCAGGAAGCTGCTGAAGCTGAGAACCAGAATCAGGAAAGATGCAAGATTTTCTCATGTGTCATCTGTGAAAAACGTTTCCCTTTCAAATCTGTTTTTGATGCTCACATGAGGATTCACACTGGGCAAAAGCCGTTTTCATGTGGGAACTGTGGAAAAAGTTTTAGACAAAAAGGGAATTTAATTAGTCACATGAGGATTCACACTGCTGAAAAGCCATTTTCATGTGGGAACTGTGGAAAAAGTTTTAGACAAAAAGGGAATTTAATTAGTCACATGAGGATTCACACTGGTGAAAAGCCATTTTCATGTGTGAACTGTGGAAAATGTTTTAATGACAAAGCTACTTTAACTCGCCACATGAGGATTCACACTGGTGAAAAGCTGTTTTCATGTGGGAACTGTGGAAAAAGTTTTAGTCGCAAATCGTCTTTAACTAGTCACATGAGGATTCACACTGGTGAAAAGCCGTTTTCATGTGTGAACTGTGGAAAAAGTTTTAGTCGCAAATCGTATTTAACTAGTCACATGATGATTCACACTGGTGAAAAGCCTTTTTCATGTGTGAACTGTGGAAAATGTTTTAATGACAAAGCTACTTTAACTCGCCACATGAGGATTCACACTGGTGAAAAGCTGTTTTCATGTGGGAACTGTGGAAAAAGTTTTAGTCTAAAACAGGATTTAGTTACACACATGAGGATTCACACTGGTGAAAAGCCATTTTCTTGTGTGAACTGTGGAAAAAGTTTTTGTCAAAAAGTTAGTTTAACTTGCCACATGAGGATTCACACAGGTGAAAAGCCATTTTCTTGTGTGAACTGTGGAAAAAGTTTTAGTCAAAGATGTTCTTTAATTCGTCACATGAGGATTCACACTGGTGAAAAGCCGTTTTCATGTGGGAACTGTGGAGAAAGTTTTAGTCGCAAATCGTCTTTAACTAGTCACATGAGGATTCACACTGGTGAAAAGCTGTAGAAATATTTTCCATACATGTTCTACAGAGTTTCCCCCAGAAAACTTTCTAAACCCAGTAGTCGGGGTGTCGAGGCGGTCCACCGTGTTTTTGTATTAAAAGATGTTAAGTTGACAGGAAATGTAAAAATATTACGGTTTAATTATACGTTACAGGAAAACATCTACAGTGAAATTCTATTTAAACCCACAACTAGTCTAAAAACAACAAATTTGCACTTCTGTTTAATCCATTTAAGTCAGCGGCTCCATCAGCCTCATACAGCCTTGGACCGGCCCTGCATGATGAGGTAATCTGCTGCACTACGCAGAGATGCGCAACAAACGGGAGATTTAATTCAATGCTGCTCATGTGGCTTTAGTAGCTCTTCCATTTCATGTCTGTTGAGTTTTTAATCGTCACAGAAACTATTCTGGTTGGTCGAGTTTATGGGACACATTTCTCAGATCTCCGTGCGGCCGCGTGTATTAACTCCCAAGTAAACAACCCATTTGATATGGTTTGATGCATCGTGTAACCGGAAAAATAATACTAAAAATGATAATAAAATAATATAAAATCAGCGTGATGTGTGACTCCGAGGAGAGCGCGAAAGCTCCTCATCAGGCTGAACCTGCATGATGAGGTTAGCGCTGCTCGTTATCCACAAACGCTCCGGCAAACCGGGACCACAGACATAAACTTTACAGGGAAGACAGACACAGAGCCACACGCTGGGCAGCGTGTTGAGATGTAAACACTGCATATAATTGTTCGTTCACAAAGATAAATCATTCTCACCGCTCCACAACGCGCCTCTGAATTCGCTACAAGTTATTCCTGCGCTTCACATTGAGCTGTGCAACCAGAGCTAACGCGGCAGGTTTTAAACTCTTACCTAGAGTTCTCCAAAGGATCGTAATTCCTCACAGTAGGTTGATGTAAATATCCATACAGGTCAGCCTGTGTCCAGTTTGAGTGAAAGGAGGCGCGCGCGATCCCACTGAGGTAAAGCAGCGGTAGCGCGAGGCAAACGCAGAGGCGCCAGCTGTGTGATTGGTCTGCGCGCTGCCGGGTTTAAATGCATAAACTATAAACCTATCCTTTAGGAATAAATCTGCTCTGCTAGTGAAATGCTAAGAGTAAAAGAGACGCTTGCAGCCCGGCTTTAAAAAGAAAAAAAAGATTTATTTTTTTTCCTAGAAACGTAAACAAGCGACGCTTAGCCTGGCGGCGGGGCTAGTAAAGCATGGCGGGCTGCCAGGCTTATAATACACTGGGGGAAACCCTGTCCTATGTTGAGGTTCTCTAGAATTGATTTGGTTAAAACCTAGAATGAAAGATGGAGGCGTTTCATGTCTATAAAGCTGAGAATTGTTGTGTTTGTTAAATATGATCATTTGGATCTTCACATTTTGATACATAGAGATGTGTAACCATGACACATTTTAATTCACAGATGCTTTGTTTTTTTTTTTGTCTGGCATATTCTGTATAAAAAGAACAATAATGATAAACTGTATGTTGTATTAACATTCTGTTTGTGTTAAACTATATGTTGTGTGTGTACAACGTGAAGAGCAGAGGGCTCAGCACACAGCCCTGAGGAGAACCAGTACTGATGCTGATAGATGAGGTTTTGTGGTCCACTGACTATTTCATGCATTAACAGAGTTTGACTGGACATGGACTCCCTTCCAGAACATTCTCACAAGATTGGACTTGAGGGATTAATTTGTATTCTTTACAATAGTTTTTTTCTTTTTTTGTAGTTTCAAAATCAAAATAGAATGTACAGAATGGTTGAGAGTTTTCAATAAATATATGTAAGAAAAAAAGTATTTCTGATAGTTTTGTCTTTAAAGTAAAATAAGATTAAAACTGATTTAATTTATTTCTAATTATATTAACCAGTTTTACTCTAATTAAAATCTTTTGAAATTAAATGAAACGCATTTGTACTTTAATATAATGCAAGATTCACCACAAACTAATTTTCATGCATTGATTACAGTTATTTTCAATTTGCTTTTTTCTCCAGCTGTAATATTTTGCTCTTTTCTGCTGCAGCTGTTAGATTACAGTTTTTTATGTTGAAACTATGTGTATTTATATGTATTTTAGGAAAATAAAAGTGTAACAACTCATTTAACAATAAAAGTTTTGAGTTGTCCTGTAGTGTATGTTAAGCCTTATACTTGAACCCAGTAGATGGTGGCACCACACCTGTACTGGTTGTAGCCACTGTGGTTCCTGTAACTGATGGGTTGCTGGTTCAAACTCCCCACATCCTTCTCAGTTGTAGAATCCTTGAGCAAGGCACCAAACCTGCCTTGTCTGCTGGTAGGAGTCTGATGGCACCGATTGTGTAGCAGCTTCTGTTAGTCTGCCCCAGGGCAGCTGTGGCCAGGGGCGCCGCCAGGAATCTTGGGCCCCCCGAGGAAAAAAGCATCTACCTTCACCGAGAGCAAAATGTATTGATATTGGGTTTTATCTGGCACAACCGGCCCTTTAAGAACATTCAGATTTTTAATATGGCCCAAAATGAAAATAAGTTAAATGAATTGAAAGGTAAATCAGAACAAAACAAATGTTATAAGTTGATTAAAGACAACAAAGTCGTGAAGGGAGGATTTTAAGTTGTAGTTTTAGGAACTAACAATACCTTAAAAAACCACGGTGAACAACATCACATCTGACCAGGTGATGATTTTTGTGAGGGTTTGTTCAGCTGAAATTAAGTTTAGACACGTGATAAAAACTTGAGATTATTAAATAAAATTCCTTTCAGTAATCACCTGTCTGTAATTATTTTTTAATTTTTAGTATTAGGCCTGTCGCAATAAACAATAAATCAATTAATTGCATGATAAATGAAAATTATCGACCTCATTTTAATTGATCGGCTTTATCGTTTCTTCCTGCCCTTTTCTCTTTCTGTTGATGACACTGAATGAAAAAATTCTCAATTCCGGTGCTCTCCACTGACCCTCCCTTCCTCCTTTCCTTTGCTTAAGGGAGGAGTGAACTATTGCATCAGGTAGTTGGGTATGCCCATCTTTTAAATCTAATGATTATTTAAGGGCAAAATAATATACAAACTATATAATCTGTACTCACAGTCCTAGAGCTCACAACAGGGATGGTATCGATCTTGGAGAAGTTGCTAGTTTTCCTGGCGGGAACTTTGGATGATTGGAATCAACAGAGATGTACCAGTGGGACTTTAGGGCAGATTAAAATTTTAAAGTTTACCCAATCTAAAGCATTTTGTCTCTATCTGAACTGCCTCCCATATCTCAAATTTCCTGAATGATTTGTAAACATAATGCTCCTTTACACCTCACTCCCTTCCTGACGACATCCGTGCGACTGTGGAGCAGAGCACCTCCAACGACTTGCTCTTAGATAAGACCATCATATCAGAGACTGGTTCCTGGGAGAGCTGGCTGTACAGGGTTCATTTTATACTACTTACTCTTATTCTTATTGGTTAGAACAAACCAAATATTAATCAGAACCAAACAGGAACCAGCTTCACCAGGAAGCTGCTGAAGCTGAGAACCAAAATCAGGAAATAAGAAAACCTTTCTCATGTGTGACCGGTAAAAAGCATTTTGCTGTCAAATATGGTTTTGATGCTCACATGAGGATTCATATTGGTGAAAAGCCATTTTCATGCATGAACTGTGAAAAAAGTTAGTCACAAACAAGCGTTTAACTCAGCAGCACATGATGATTCACACAGGTGAAAAGCTCTAGAACTATTTTCCATATATGTCCTATGTTGAGGTTCATCATAAAAGTCATTTAGATGACAACTGAATGGCTTTCTTGTCTATAAAGTGGGAAAATTGTTTAATTTTCAAATTTGTTAAATGTGATCATTTGGATCGTTTGAGGGCAGCTGTCGCTACTTTCAGTAGTTTAAGTGCTAATGGGTGAATGACTAAAGTACAGGCCATTTTATAACTAGGCAATACTTTCAGTAGCCCATTTCTTTGTTTACAAAGAAATACTTTGGGGAAACTTTGCAGTTTCCCCAAAGTAAACTGTACTTTACTATAGAACCATCTATAGTGTAAATCCGTTCAACTGCAGGATTTACACTATAGATGTTTCTGGTGCTGTTTTTTTTTTTGTACCCCCCGTACAGATTTCCATACAGGTCTCCTCAGAGAAACATATAAACACCCTTATGACCAAATTTAATTGTTGGACTGATTTATGATCCTAATAAATGACTGCTTTTTAATTCCCGGTGACCAGATGTCCCCCCCTAAAATAAACAATCCTTTGACCTCTGTTGGTCCCCTTTGTGACACTTGGTTTTGGTAAACTCCTTCCGACCTTCATGAGTTTTGAGAAGAATACAATTAAAGTTTGAAAACAATAAGTGATAGATAATCACTAACCAGAATATTACATGATGTACAATATAGTATATTTAAATAGAATATACTATATTGACTTTAACTATATGTCTCAGGAGAGAGTTCAGCAATAAACATTATGTTTGCAGGTGGCCCTCCCCTACTCACCACACCATTTGTGTGTCTGTGCGTGTAGGGGGCAGTCATGAGGGGGTCCGTGGGGGGGGGGGGGAATGGGAGCCCCCGTCTACTAGTCAGTGCTTACTACATGTTTGTGATTTCCTTCATCCATTCAAAAAAAAAAACTGAATCTATAAGAGTTAAACTCTCATAGACTTTTTTCTGTAACACTTGCTAGTGTGATACATTTCGGTAAATGTTCCTCATTTGTATGTGTATTTCTTAAGAATATGTGATGAACAGGCCTACGTGAGGTTACTCAAATTTCTACAGTTAAAGTGAAAGACAACCTGTAACATCAGTCCCTTTCCAGAATTTGTCCTCACATCGTTGTGGTAAAGGTCCTTATCTGGTGTAGTGAAGAAACTGTGAAACATGTTGCGGGATATAGGAGATACGAATCAGAAGACAATGTTAACTTTGGATTTGTGGAAAACTGGAATATTAATATTGTATTTGTTTTATTTAGATAAAATGGCAGAAAAGATTTTACGTTTTTCAAAGAGAACCGGCACTGTATGAGAAATCTTTAGATGTGATGATCGTATGATCCACAAGGTGGCGGTAATGCAAGACATGAATGCCGACAGTCATAAAATCACAAAGAAGAAGAGGAAGAGAAGGACCACACTCCAGTATCGTAGGTGGCGGTAAATGCACCTTGGATGCCAGCCGCCAATAAAAATCAAAGGAAGAAGAAGAAGAAGAAGAAGAAGAAGACAAAGAGGACGGCACATGGTCTGTTTTGTTGAATGTTCCAGTGTTTCTCTAAAAATATCTTCAGTCCAGCTTAAACGATTTTATGTACAAGCAGTTTACTGCTGCTGAGGAAACATTCACAGAGTTTAAAGAAATCACCGTCAAGTCGTTGGAAGAGATGGATGATCAGCGCAGACTGCTGGATTTCTCCCGGACTCCCCGGATAATCTTACACCGGATAGGTAGGAAACACCAGCGTTTGGATGAAAGTTAAGGTCTAAATATCTGAAGCTGAATGTTCTTTTCCCGTATAAATGTTTTTTCAATAGGTAAATGAAAGCAGACATCACAATTATGCATTGAGAATGGCTTATTTATGTAGAGAGAAAATGTCCTTTTTTTATGGCTCTCCTTTAACTACTGAGTTACTTTTTAAAGCAGGAGAAATATGAACAATGCAGCGCAAGTTTAGTAAAGCAAGTGTAACCGGAGTGTAGATGTCGAGTTCCATTTTCTGGTTTTCTACTACTTATCTCCTTTGCCTTCCAAAATCTCGCAATAGTTAATATAAGTGTGTGTGTGTGTGTGTGTGTGTGTGTGTGTATATATATATATATATATATATATATATATCTATATATATATATATATATATATATATATACACACACACACACAGCAATTCTCGCGAGAATTACTAAGCAGCCAATCGTTGTTGAGTGTATTAGTCACATGTAACACCGTCACACATGTCGCGTCAATCCGCGTTTCCCCATCAGATACGGTTCCCCCGATGTCTTCTTGCCGCCCCGCCCACGCGGCAAAATACGCGCGTGCTCGTGATGAGCACTGAGAAAGCACGCGCGTAGCAAACACGCACTTGTTCGTTGAGTTATCTGGGGAACTACGGACACCGTGAAAGCTCAAACAATATGTTTCGGAAAAGTCACACTTCACGTTTTTGCGGGAAACTAATACCACTAATAATAACAATAATAATAAATAATAGTAATTATAAATAGATATATGTCACATATATTATAATTATTATAAGAGATTTATATATATATATATATATATATATATATATATATATATATATATATATATATATATATATTTGAGAATGGTCCTGTTTTATTATACAGGCCAGGTTTGATGGTGAGCTGAAGATTCAGGCCTAAGAACATAAAAGGATTTCACCTGTGGTGCCGAAAGATTTGGTTTCCCCACCAGGCTGGTGGGAGACTTCTTGCAGCCCATGAACAAAACTGTTCCCACTCTGATCTGACTTCTGTCAGCCTAGAAACTGCACCAAGCGCTTTAACCAACCCGCCTGACCCCGTTGAACCTCCCCAGTTCCGGGGGTTTATAAACTGAGTGGTGTGGCTTGTTGCTGGAACTATGAAACTGATTGATTATGTTTCTTTGATTTGTTAGTTTAATTGTTTTCGTTGTGTATTTTTTTTATTTAATATGGCCATTTGAATGTTTTTTTTTCCTATTGTGATGTACATATGCATATCATAATTCACTGTAAATACAAGGCACCCACATCTGCAAACTTCTAGTCTGTCTACTCCTTCATGAGTCGTATCTTGACTTCTGAGAACTAGCCCATTGACCCTGTTTGTCATAATCTATTTTCAATTATTTAGAAATATAGTATACTGTTGTTTACACAGATATGCTACACAAGCAACATAAACTAAAAATAGCAGCGTTAGTAGTGTAGTAGAAAATTTTATAATGTGCTTTAAGATTGTGTCTGATAAGATCATGTGTCTGCATGATCTCATCATGAGATGGGTCTCCTGCTCTCTTATAACCCTTTCAAGCATGAATTTTGATCCTTTGTGTCAGGATTTTTTACCAATTTTTTTTAAGGCATAAAAGAGGTAGGAAAAAATTTTTGTAAAGAAAATATATTATTTTCTTAGGTGATCAATTGTAATTTTCTTCTAATACAAAGTTGTTATTTGAAAAATACATCAGTAGTATTGTTCCTTAAGGGTTATCTGATGTCACAATATTTTTGTTTTTTACCTGCCAGAGTCGTCTACAGTAGAAGGAGGGACCGGGTCGGTTGGCATGATTTTTTTTTTTTTTTTTTTTGTGTATCGGCCATATTGGATTTAATAAAAATAATTTCTTGCATTTGCAGATGATGGCCAGTAGTTGAGAGTGTATTTTATGATGCATTAGTGTCCACTTCAGTGGTCATTTAAAACATAAAAATCCACAAGAAGCACAAGAAAATGGCTTTTAGGTAGCTGTCCACTGTAGTGACCGCTATGCAGGAAAGGGATAAACTTCCACAGTATCATGTAACAGCAGGGGGTGTCTGTGATCCAGGAAACAAGCTGGGAGTTCCTCAGTGCTTCATGAAGCTTCATCTCACCATCACTACTTTTCATTGTTTCCTCTCCTGCTCTGGTCAAAACCCACAGGCCCAACCCAGTGCATGCTGGTCCAATACCAGTTCCTATACTTACAGAAAATTGACCCACAGTTCTTCCTGTCTAACTTAGAAAAGATATAAAGATATAAAGATATAAAGTGGACTAAAATAAAATTTTAATACAAGTCAAAATAATAAAACTAAACAATAACTCCAAATATTGTCTTGAAATAATATAATTTACTGTTAAATATTAACAATCCCTACTGCAATTATTCTTGTAATAAATATCTTTTAAAATCCATTAATTTGAGAATTCTCCAAATGTCAGCTGGAGATGTCGACTGATCTGTATCTCTGTCTGCACTCTTGAATTTTCAAGTGTTTTTTTTTTTGTCCATTTCTGTCTTAAACGATGAAGGATTTCTCCCATTTACTTCAGTAAAGGTAATAATTTCTCATTTCCTCTGTTTTCTTCTCCAGATTCCCTGAAGTGTAACGTTTGTAACCAGGAGAGAAGATCCACTGTGGAAAAGGAGGAGTTAGAGCCTCTGCAAGTGAAACAAGAACAGGAAGTTTACTGCAGTCAGGGTGAAGAACAGATTGAATTAATACAGGAGACTGATACCTGCATGGTGGTTCCTGTTGATGAGCAAACAAACCAAACTGAATCAGGACCAAACAGGAACCAAGACATCTTCCAGGAAGCTGCTGAAGCTGAGAACCAGAATCAGGAAAGATGCAAGACTTTCTCATGTGTCATCTGTGAAAAACGTTTCCCTTTCAAATCTGTTTTTGATGCTCACATGAGGATTCACACTGGGGAAAAACCATTTTCATGTGGGAACTGTGGAAAAAGTTTTAGTCAAAAACAGGATTTAACTCAACACATGCTGATGATTCACACAGGTGAAAGGCCGTTTTCATGTGGGAACTGTGGAAAAAGTTTTAGTCGCAAAACTAATTTAACTCACCACGTGAGGATTCACACTGGTGAAAAGCCATTTTCATGTGGGAACTGTGGAAAAAGTTTTAGTCGTAAATCGTCTTTAACTAGTCACATGAGGATTCACACTGGTGAAAAGCCGTTTTCATGTGGGAACTGTGGAAAAAGTTTTAGTTGCAAAACTAATTTAACTCACCACGTGAGGATTCACACTGGTGAAAAGCCATTTTCATGTGGGAACTGTGGAAAAAGTTTTAGTCTAAAAAAGCATTTAGTTACGCACATGAGGATTCACACTGGTGAAAAGCCATTTTCATGTGGGAACTGTGGAAAAAGTTTTAGTCGCAAAACTAATTTAACTCGCCACGTGAGGATTCACACTGGTGAAAAGCCATTTTCATGTGGGAACTGTGGAAAAAGTTTTAGTCTAAAAAAGCATTTAGTTGCGCACATGAGGATTCACACTGGTGAAAAGCCGTTTTCATGTGGGAACTGTGGAAAAAGTTTTAGTCTAAAAAAGCATTTAGTTACGCACATGAGGATTCACACTGGTGAAAAGCCGTTTTCATGTGGGAACTGTGGAAAAAGTTTTAGTCGCAAATCGTCTTTAACTAGTCACATGATGATTCACACTGGTGAAAAGCCATTTTCATGTGGGAACTGTGGAAAAAGTTTTAGTCTAAAAAAGCATTTAGTTACGCACATGAGGATTCACACTGGTGAAAAACCGTTTTCATGTGGGAACTGTGGAAAAAGTTTTAGTCTAAAAAAGCATTTAGTTACGCACATGAGGATTCACACTGGTGAAAAGCCGTTTTCATGTGGGAACTGTGGAAAAAGTTTTAGTCGCAAATCGTCTTTAACTAGTCACATGAGGATTCACACTGGTGAAAAGCCATTTTCATGTGGGAACTGTGGAAAAAGTTTTAGTCTAAAAAAGCATTTAGTTACGCACATGAGGATTCACACTGGTGAAAAGCCGTTTTCATGTGGGAACTGTGGAAAAAGTTTTAGTCGCAAATCATCTTTAACTAGTCACATGAGGATTCACACTGGTGAAAAGCTGTAGAAATATTTCCCATACTGTCGAGAAAACTGGCATGGACTTGTGAGATCTCTCTAGGTACACGCAGAAAGCAGGGTAAAGGCCGGGGGAGTAACAGTGATCTTGTATTGATTTAAGAATGATTAAAGAAATGAAATACAAAATACATAGTTGTGTAATAGTTGAAATGATTGATGTATTGTAATCACAATGTCTGTAATGTATGACTGAAATATATAATCTGTATTCATGATCTGCAGTAACAGTAACAACTTAGTTGTTATATATATTTTTAATGATTTCAGATAATGGTAAAACAAGTTGATTATGTTTTGAGTTAATTGTGTTTCATGGTACATTATAAGGAGATTGCAGAGTTGAGCACAGAAAAATAAAAGAGTGAGTCAGGTCACAAGCACTGAGCTGGCTGGGCGGGGGCCTCAGAACAAATTGCCAAAAAAGGTAATGACTACCAGATGGCCAGCAGAAAAAAGAGAAGCATTGCAAAGGAGTTGCAGCAGTCAGACGCAAAAGACGGAGGTGTTGTGCAACAACAGGTGGCGCCCGAACAGGGACCACGCCCCTTGTGAAAGGGGTAGAGCCCTACTTTAACCAAGTCAGTAAAAACAGAGGCGAGTATCTGAATAGCTCACTTGGAGGCTAGCTCTTAAGGAATAGAGTTAGTGGTGGCTGATGAGGCCGTCAGTCACAACCCTTGCAGTAACTGTATGGCATACAGGTGAGGGACAGCTTCTACTGAGGATAAAACATGTGTATCCGGACGAGAAGCCAGTAGCCATAGCCTGGACCCATCCCTGCTCGATAGCTTAAGAGAGGCTTTGGGGGAAAGGCGACTCGAAGACAAAGACAACCATGGATGAAGGAAAAGAAGAAGAAGAAGGATCAAAACTCCAGCAAACTTCAAAAGCAGAGCAGGAGAGAAGATGAAGATTGATCCCTGTCTAAATCCCTGTTCCAGTCAGCCCCAGTGAGAGTGATTCTGTATGGGGAGGGATTTGAGACATGGACTCGAGTGAATCAAAGGAAGGTTGTCTTTGCCAGAATCGAGAAGTGGGACAGTTCTCCCAAGGGAAGGGAGGTCTCAGAAGAGTACGTGGATGAGGTCGTGCGGAGCTTGCATGAGGCCCTAGAACATGCAGGCGTACAACCCACCCGTAAGGAGCTGGAGGAGCATGAACTTTGGATCCCAGTGAAACAAGTCCAATGCGTGCTGAGGGACTGTGAAGTGTGTGGAAAATACAACGCAGGTCGCCGAGGGCAACGGTTGGAAGGGTGTTCATCAAAGAGCACATTACCCAGGGCTTCAGTCTGCATGGATATAGCAGGCCCCGTGGATAACAGAAAAGAGAGGTCAGGAGTACCTCTTGGTGCTGATGGACATGATGTAACAGTGACAGCTGTAGAAGAGTAGGTCTTCCCCTGCAGAGAAACTCCGTTCACGTCACGGAAAGCAGGAGGGCGGAGGCGCTTCTCCTTTTGGCCCAGAGAGGGAAAGGGGAAGTTGCGGTTTGCAGTGTCATTGAAAACAGGGCAGAAAGTTTGGATTAATGCTCAAGATTGGCCTGTAGTCACGGGGATCAAGCTGAAATTCAATGGAAAGAATTTTGTGAAGCAAGTACTGCACTGCAAAACAGTACTATTAATGAGGAAAGGGGTCCACAAGGTCAGTGCTCAAGCCAGTTCTTAGCTAAAGCGAACCAGAACATTGCAAGAATCAAGCAACATGCCATCCTGTGTTAGACTTGCCACTATTACAGGATGATTGCCATTCAAAGAACAACTTCAAGGCTTTGACTGGGAGGGCCCTGAAGAAATTGGATTATGCTAAAGAAGAACTCCTGTCACAAACGGATGGATTAAACTGGAAAAGGGACTGAAGTCGTGAGGAAGGAGTGGCATCATAGACAACCACCAAGATCAATCCTGCAACAAAGCATTGAACACCTGGAAGGGGAAGGGTCAACAGTTTCCTCCCAGGACCTGAACAACTTCTGATGCTCCGACAACTCCAGTACCCCTTGATGACCTCCAGCGACGGAAAAGGATTACGATTGTGGATAAAGCATCCTGCTGCTTATGCTTTTTGCTTTGTTCTGCTGAACTTCCAGATTTTTTTTTTTTTGTGAAGTTTCTGCCTCAGTCCGTCAGCTCATCAACCTGTCCTTAAGAAATTGCCACATCCTGAAGAATCGACAGTTCATCCAGCTGAGGATCAGAGCGACCTGGGTTCTCTTCGACATTCATCACTTCCTGGGAGGCATCAAAACTCCAGGGAGGGGGTGTCAAAGAGCAGTGGAGTTTTGAGACTCTGCATCTTCACATCCCAAGCTGCTGTGGCCTTGGTGACGACTGAGGATCTGCATCTTCACATCCCAGAGGACCATCTTCTCTTTCCAGAGGATGACGACGCAGACCTGCATGAGGGTGTTGGGTTCCCAGCATGTGAAAGGCCTGACCTCGAGGAGGGGGTGTCGAGAAAAGTCGAGCTCATCCTACTTCCCCATGCTGAAGATTTTAGTTTAATAATAACAATAAATAAAGTTATCTTTAAAACTGATTACACAGGTGACATCAAGACCCAACAGTAGAGTCAGACAATAATAAAATTAATCTGGTTGTGTGTGTTGTTATTGTGTCCTGCTTTAATTCTACTTTTTTCTATTTAATCATAAGAAATCATAGTCAGGCAGAAAGAGAGTTATGAAACAGGAAGAGCAGGTTTCCTGGAAAAAGAGGAAGTTTCCAGCCTGCAGTGATTAAAAATAGTTCAGATTGCTCATTTTGAGCACTAAAGGTTTAAGGAATAAAATCTAAACATTTTGAGTAATTGGATAAAACCCAGAGTAAAATATTTAAATTAATAATGATAACTTACAATTAAGTTAATAATTAATATTGGTTTAACCAATGGTTGATGTTGGTTTGATTATAAGAATATTTACACTTACTCTTAAACTTATGGGAGTACTTAAAGGTGAAAGAAGTAACTGTAACATGGTGTCAAATAATTAGAATGATTATTATTGGTTTCTTTTCAGAAATGTCTGTAATAACGCATTATGATTATAAGAGTAACTAATAAGTAATGGTTATTATATTATAAGTGAATGCTAAATCAGAGAAACTAAAAGGTTATAAATGTGATTTTGACATTGAACTTGAAATGGTGTAAAGTGTGTAACTGTAACTAAAGGTCACTGATGTTGTGTTAGAGGTAGATGGTAGGTGAAAGGTCAGGTGGAAAGAGGAACTGATGGGAGAGCGGAGGTGTCCAACGCCTTATTGCTAAACTTCAACTTACCTAAGAGAAGGTTAGACACAAGAGGACTGTTGAGCAACTCGGGGACATTAGAACAGACATCAGGTGATAATGTCCAAAGATGGTGATGGATATGAGATTATCGGTCCAAGCAGTTAGCCAATGAAACAGGCACAGCAACAAAGCTAGCCAATGCAAATGCACCAAAAGGGTGGATAAACCCTTTATAAGGTGAGTGCAAAAGAGGAGTCTTTGGTTGGATCCTTCAGGCAGCTTCGAGCCAAGATCGAGATGGACAAAGAACTCTGCAGCTGAAGAAGAGCCGGAGCCACAGAGCCGAAGACTGTTCTGCACATGGGGACCAACCCGTTAGCCCCGCAACATGTGGCTTCAAATTGCACTTCTCTCATCAGCTGGGTTCGAGACCCCAAAGAAAAAGACCAAAGCAAAGATGAAGATAAAGACAAAGGCAAAGAGGAAGAACTGGTGTGTTCCTTCCATGAGACCAGCTCATCTACATCTCGAAGGACCAGAAAGATCGTGAGACGGAGAGAAAGGAGCTACAGAGCTGCAAGACAAGAAGGAGAGGGCCGCTATGCACATGAGGAAGTCACCCTGAGGCCCGAGACCTGCCGCTCTGACTCAATACTCTTCCTGTACTGGGAGCCTCCTGCTGCTGCAACACCTTCTTCATCATCAGGCCAGTTCTGGGGTTCAAAATGCCAAACTCCGTCCGTCTCTCTCAAAGTTTCCCTTTTTTAGTTCACAGTGTCAGCATTAGGGAAAGATAGGCTAGATTATTGATTTTACTTATTTGATTATTTCTGCTACTGATTTAAGCTGTACTGACCCTTGCAAAATTGCCTTACTAATAAAATAATTAGCATTAAGAAAATCTAAAAGATGTTGTGGACATTCAGTTAATGAGTCACCTTAAAGTTCTTTGATGGTTGTAAAATAGCTATGAAGTTTGATTCTGGGAGGAGAAAGTGGAAAATGTTTTATAGGTTGCTTTTAGCCAAAACTAAAACAACACCCTTGGGACTCGCCCGAGTCACTAAAACCAACCTGGTTCAGTAACAAATGCAAGTTGTAATAAGAGAAAGAGCGACAGTTAACAGGTGTGCTCTGTGAAACTAGCTGATTCCGGGCTGCTTTATCTGGCTAATTCACAGAGTGAAAAAGGGTGGGACATCTGGATGGAGGTCGTTAGAAACCAGGCTAGTCTTTCTCGCACCCAGCTTAAACAGAGTTTACTTCAGTTCTGGGTAGGGTAAATCTCGGCAGATTTAGGAAACTCAATTCACCCGTTAGACGGAGAGCTGGTAGAACATCTCCCTCCTCTCAGAAGAGGAAGTAGAGAGTGAGAAGGGGGGAGGGTTGTTGTGCAACAACAATACATGTTCTACAGAGTTTCCCCCAGAAAACTTGCTAATCCCAGTGGTCGGGGCGTCGAGGCGGTCCACCGTGTTTTTGTATTAAAGATGTTAAGTTGACAGGAAATGTAAAAATATTACGGTTTAATTATACGTTACAGGAAAAGATCTACAGTGAAATGCTTTTTAAACCCACAACTAGTCTAAAAACAACAAATTTGCACTTCTGTTTAATCCATTTAAGTCAGCGGCTCCATCAGCCTCATACAGCCTTGGACCGGCCCTGCATGATGAGGTAATCTGCTGCACTACGCAGAGATGCGCAACAAACGGGAGATTTAATTCAATGCTGCTAATGTGGCTTTAGTAGCTCTTCCTTTTCATGTCTGTTGAGTTTTTAATCGTCACAGAAACTATTCTGGTTGGTCGAGTTTATGGGACACATTTCTCAGATCTCCGTGCGGCCATATGGTTTGATGCATCGTGTAACCGGAAAAATAATACTAAAAATGATGATAAAATAATATAAAATCAGCGTGATGCGTGACTCCGAGGAGAGCGCGAAAGCTCCTCATCAGGCTGAACCTGCATGATGAGGTTAGCGCTGCTCTTTACAAACGCTCCGGCAAACCGGGACCACAGACATAAACTTCACAGGGAAGACAGACACAGAGCCACACGCTGGGCAGCGTGTTGAGATGTAAACATCGCATATAATTGTTCGTTCACAAAGATAAATCATTCTCACTGCTCCACAACGCGCCTCTGAATTCGCTACAAGTTATTCCTGCGCTTCACATTGAGCTGCGCAACCAGAGCTAACGCGGCGGGTTTTAAACTCTTACCTAGAGTTCTCCAAAGGATCGTAATTCCTCACAGTAGGTTGATGTAAATATCCATAAAGGTCAGCCTGTGTCCAGTTTGAGTGAAAGGAGGCGCGCGCGATTCCACTGAGGTAAAGCAGCGGTAGCGCGAGGCAAACGCAGAGGCGCCAACTGTGTGATTGGTCTGCGCGCTGCCGGGTTTAAATGCATAAACTATAAACCTATCCTTTAGGAATAAATCTGCTCTGCTAGTGAAATGCTAAGAGTAAAAGAGACGCTTGCAGCCCGGCTTTAAAAAGAAAAAAAAAAAAAAATTTTCCCTAGAAACGTAAACAAGCGACGCTTAGCCTGGCGGCGGGGCTAGTAAAGCATGGCGGGCTGCCAGGCTTATAATACACTGGGGGAAACCCTGTCCTATGTTGAGGTTCTCTCTAGAATTGATTTGGTTAAAACCTAGAATGAAAGATGGAGGCGTTTCATGTCTATGAAGCTGAGAATTGTTGTGTTTGTTAAATATGATCATTTGGATCTTCACATTTGGATACATAGAGATGTGTAACCATGACACATTTTAATTCACAGATGCTTTGTGGGGGGTTTTCTGGCATATTCTGTATAAAAAAACAATAATGATAAACTGTATGTTGTTGTATTAACATTCTGTTTGTGTTAAACTATATGTTGTGTGTGTACAACGTGAAGAGCAGAGGGCTCAGCACACAGCCCTGAGGAGAACCAGTACTGATGCTGATAGATGAAGTTTTGTGGCCCACTGACTATTTCATGCATTAACAGAGTTTGACTGGACATGGACTCCCTTCCAGAACATTCTCACAAGATTGGACTTGAGGGATTAATTTGTATTCTTTACAATAGTTTTTTTTTCTTTTTTGTAGTTTTAAAATCAACATAGAATGTACAGAATGGTTGAGAGTTTTCAATAAATATATGTAAAAAAAAGTATTTCTGATAGTTTTGTCTTTAAAGTAAAATAAGATTAAAACTGATTTCATTTATTTCAAATTATATTAACCAGTTTTACTCCAATTAAAATCTTTTGAAATTAAATGAAACGCATTTGTACTTTAATTTAATGCAAGATTCACCACAAACTAATTTTCATGCATTGATTACAGTTATTTTCAATTAGCTTTTTTCTCCAGCTGTAATATTTTGCTCTTTTCTGCTGCAGCTGTTAGATTACAGTTTTTATGTTGAAACTGTGTATTTATATGTATTTTAGAAAGAAATAAAAGTGTAACAACTCATTTAACAATAAAAGTTTTGAGTTGTCCTGTAGTGTATGTTAAGCCTTATACTTGAACCCAGTAGATGGTGGCACCACACCTGTACTGGTTGTAACCACTGTGGTTCCTGTAACTGATGGGTTGCTGGTTCAAACTCCCCACATCCTTCTCAGTTGTAGAATCCTTGAGCAAGGCACCAAACCTGCCTTGTCTGCTGGTAGGAGTCTGATGGCACCGATTGTGTAGCAGCTTCTGTTAGTCTGCCCCAGGGCAGCTGTGGCCAGGGGCGCTGCCAGGAATCGTGGGCCCCCGGAGGAAAAAAGCATCTACCTTCACCGAGAGCAAAATGTATTGATATTGGGTTTTATCTGGAACAACCGGCCCTTTAAGAACATTCAGATTTTTAATATGGCCCAAAATGGAAATAAGTTAAATGAATTGAAAGGTAAATCAGAACAAAACAAATGTTATAAGTTGATTAAAGACAACGAAGTCGTGAAGGGAGGATTTTAAGTTGTAGTTTTAGGAACTAACAATACCTTAAAAAACCACGGTGAACAACATCACATCTGACCAGGTGATGATTTTTGTGAGGGTTTGTTCAGCTGAAATTAAGTTTAGACACGTGATAAAAAAAAATACTAGCAGGAATAGCTGAGCTCTGTCGACCGTGGGCTAGACGGAGGTGGACTGTAGCACCACTTTGAATGTGGTTGTTGCAAAACATTAACCTGCGTCATGGGACAAATGGGTAGAGGTTTTATTCGAAGATAAATGATTAAAGCTTTAAGTCATTAAATATTTTTCAACGGCCCCCAAATGGTATTATTTTAAAAAAAATGAAGGAAATGAATTCCCTCCTACATGTCCTATTGACTTTTGTGATTTCCCAGTCAATTCGATCAAAAACAATCTTCTTAGTTTAATTAAAATTGATCAGATGTTTGACTGATTTTCTGCTCAAATGTAAGCAATAAACATTTGCTCAAGCTGTAGTTTGCAGCAATAATTCATTTACTAATTGTGCATGTATTCAGCTTCTTCACTTGAGATTATTAAATAAAATTCCTTTCAGTAATCACCTGTCTGTAATTCTTTTTTTTTTTTTTAGTATTAGGCCTGTCGCAATAAACAATAAATCAATTAATTGCATGATAAATGAAAATTATCGACCTCATTTTAATTGATCGGCTTTATCGTTTCTTCCTGCCCTTTCCTCTTTCTGTTGATGACACTGAATGAAAAAATTCTCAACTCCGGTGCTCTCCACTGACCCTCCCTTCCTCATTTCCTTTGCTTAAGGGAGGAGTGAACTATTGCATCAGGTAGTTGGGTATGCCCATCTTTTAAGTCTAATGATTATTTAAGGGCAATATAATATACAAACTATATAATCTGTACTCACATTCCTAGAGCTCACCACAGGGATGGTATCGATCTTGGAGAAGTTGCTAGTTTCCCTGGTGGGAACTTTGGATGATTGGAATCAACAGAGATGTACCAGTGGGACTTTAGGGCAGATTAAAATTTTAAAGTTTACCCAATCTAAAGAATTTTGTCTTTATCTGAACTGCCTCCCATATCTCAAATTTCCTGAATGATTTGTAAACATAATGCTCCTTTACACCTCACTCCCTTCCTGACGACATCCGTGCGACTGTGGAGCAGAGCACCTCCAACGACTTGCTCTTAGATAAGACCATCATATCAGAGACTGGTTCCTGGGAGAGCTGGCTGTACAGGGTTCACAGACTAATTGCATCCACACTCCAAATCAACAGATAAATGCACTTTGTAATTGTGACCGCCTTTCATTGGCTCCATGTCTGTGCCTTATCCTGCATATGTGCCAGATCCTTCCCGATGTTGTCATTTTATACTACTTACTCTTATTCTTATTGGTTAGAACAAACCAAATATTAATCAGAACCAAACAGGAACCAGCTTCAGCAGGAAGCTGCTGAAGCTGAGAACCAAAATCAGGAAATAAGAAAACCTTTCTCATGTGTGACCGGTAAAAAGCATTTTGCTGTCAAATATGTTTTTGATGCTCACATGAGGATTCATATTGGCGAAAAGCCATTTTCATGCATGAACTGTGAAAAAAGTTAGTCACAAACAAGCGTTTAACTCAGCAGCACATGATGATTCACACAGGTGAAAAGCTCTAGAACTATTTTCCATATATGTCCTATGTTGAGGTTCATGATAAAAGTCATTTAGATGAAAACTGAATGGCTTTCTTGTCTATAAAGTGGGAAAATGGATTAATTTTCAAATTTGTGAGGGCAGCTGTCGCTACCTTCAGTAGTTTAAGTGCTAATGGGTGAATGACTAAAGTACAGGCCATTTTATAACTAGGCAATACTTTCAGTAGCCCATTTCTTTGTTTACAAAGAAATACTTTGGGGAAACTTTGCAGTTTTGATCCGTTTAACTGCAGGATTTACACTATAGATGGTTCTGGTGCTGTTTTTTTTTTTGTTTTTTTTTTGTTTTTTTTTACAGTGCTAGAAAAACCAGCACACCCCCCGTACATATTTCCATACAGGTCTCCTCAGAGAAACATATAAACACCCTTATGACCCAATTTAATTGTTGGACTGATTTATGATCCTAATAAATGACTGCTTTTTAATTCCCGGTGACCAGATGTCCCCCCCTAAAATAAACAATCCTTTGACCTCTGTTGGTCCCCTTTGTGACACTTGGTTTTGGTAAACTCCTTCCGACCTTCATGAGTTTTGAGAAGAATACAATTAAAGTTTGAAAACAATAAGTGATAGATAATCACTAACCAGAATATTACATAATGTACAATATAGTATATTTAAATAGAACAGGGGTCACCAACTCCAGTCCTCGAGGGCTACCATCCTGTAACTTTTAGATGCGTCTCTGCTCAAACACACCTGGATCAAATAAACTGCTCGTTTCCACCCTATTGCAGAGAGGAATGAATGCTGGTGAGGGAATTCAGACATTTTGGAGCAGAGGTGAATCTAAAAGTTGCAGGATGTTAGCCCTTGAGGACTGGAGTTGGTGACCCCTGAAATAGAATATACTATATTGACTTTAACTCTATGTCTCAGGAGATGCAACAGAGTTCAGCAATAGACATTCTGTTTGCAGGTGGCTCTCCCCTACTCACCACACCATTTGTGTGTCTGTGTGTGTAGGGGGCAGTCATGAGGAGGGAAGAGGGAGCCCCCGTCTACTACTCAGTGCTAACTACATGTTTGTGATTTCCTTCATCCTTTCAAAAAAAAAAACTGAATCTAAATGAGCTAAACTCTCATAGACTTTTTTCTGTAACACTTGCTAGTGTGATACATTTCAGTAAATGTTCCTCATTTGTATGTGTATTTCTTAAGAATATGTGATAAACAGGCCTACGTGAGGTTACTCAAATTTAGCTTTCTACAGTTAAAGTGAAAGACAACCTGTAACATCAGTCCCTTTCCAGAATTTGTCCTCACATCGTTGTGGGAAAGGTCCTTATCTGGTGTAGTGAAGAAACTGAGAAACATGTTGCGGGATATAGGAGATACGAATCAGAAGACAATGTTAACTTTGGATTTGTGGAAAACTGGAATATTAATATTGTATTTGTTTTATTTAGATAAAATGGCAGAAAAGATTTTACGTTTTTAAAAGAGAACTGGCACTGTATGAGAAATCTTTAGATGTGATGATCGTATGATCCACAAGGTGGCGGTAATGCAAGACATGAATGCCGACAGTCATAAAATCACAAAGAAGAAGAGGAAGAGAAGGACCACACTCCAGTATGGTAGGTGGCGGTAAACATAGACATAATATAAGGATAGACGCCTCATGCCCCGCTGTCGCCTATTGTCGCTGACGAGATTTAGGGCGGCCATCTTGGAGCGGTATACCACTCCACTCGGTCCTATGTGTTTAACAGGCACAGTGACGGATCAGCGCATTTAATCGATCATAACACGCTTTTTTGTTACTGGAAACCTTATTCAAACAGCTATCAAAGCTACATTTATAAACAATTGTATTATTTAAGTATGTTATTTAAGTTATTTAAGTATTTAAATATGCTTAGTGGCTAAAACAATAGAATAGGAATGGAATATTCTGATATTGATGTATAAAGAGCATATTACAAAGCACACAGCCGTTCATAATTTATTTAATAAATTATTTAGTAATATCAATACATATTTAAATAACTATACAACACAAATAAAGATTCATAATGGCACAAATAAATAATTAATACTGAATTATATATACATATATATATATATATATATATATATATATATGTTTATATATATGTTTATATATATGTTTATATATATATATATATATATATATATATATATATATATATATATATATATATATATATATATGTTTATATATATGTTTATATATATATATATATATATGTTTATATATATATATATATATATATATATATATATATATATTTTATTTTATTTTTTTTTTTTTTTTTTGCCGACTTCTAGCTTCAGAGATTCAGCAGTTGAGATTAAGTCCAAAATCTGATGAGATCCATCCTGCTGCAGTGAATTCGTCTCTCTTTATAGATTTCTCCCTCTTCTTCCTCACATCGTGTCTTTATGAAACTTTCAAAACAAAAACGGAAGATTTGGGATGTATCTTACTAGTGAAAGAATTACATATAAATAATAGTCTTTACCACCTGTGTAAACTTTGCTGGTGAATGTTATAACACATAAGTTTTATAATATGTGTTATATTGTTTCATTTCTAATGCTCTTGTGTCATATAATCTAAGTCAATGTTAGAGAATAATTAATATTTTTAGATGTACAGAATCTCAGTTAGTCTTCATAGCGGGGCTGAACCCGTATTACACCGGGTTCAGATACCAGCTAGGCGAGATACCAGCTAATATTAGCTGGTATCTCGCCGGTGGACATAAATACAGTAAAGTAATATTCTAATATATAATATAATCACAATATATACACAATAATATGTCCATCTTACTTGTGAAATGCTGTCTGTGGAGCCCTCACATCAATAATCCATAGATCCGAACAATAATATCCCTCAGAGCTGAGGCATCGTCTATTGTTTTGATTGAGGAAAGTAGGAGTTTATACCGCTCTAAGATGGCCGCCGTATTTCCTGCGCCGGAGCAGCCAATGCGGCGTCTACCCTTATATTATGTCTATGGCGGTAAATGCACCTTGGATGCCAGCCGCCAATAAAAATCAAAGGAAGAAGAAGAAGAAGAAGAAGAAGAAGAAGAAGAAGAAGAAGAAGACAAAGAGGACGGCACATGGTCTGTTTTGTTGAATGTTCCAGTGTTTCTCTAAAAATATCTTCAGTCCAGCTTAAACGATTTTATGTACAAGCAGTTTACTGCTGCTGAAGAAACATTCAGAGAGTTTAAAGAAATCACCGTCAAGTCGGAGGAAGAGATGGATGATCAGCGCAGACTGCTGGATTTCTCCCGGACTCCCCGGATAATCTTACACCGGATAGGTAGGAAACACCAGCGTTTGGATGAAGGTTAAGGTCTAAATATCTGAAACTGAATGTTCTTTTCCCGTATAAATGTTTTTTCAATAGGTAAATGAAAGCAGACATCACAATTATGCATTGAGAATGGCTTATTTATGTAGAGAGAAAATGTCCTTTTTTTATGGCTCTCCTTTAACTACTGACTTACTTTTTAAAGCAGGAGAAATATGAACAATGCAGCGCAAGTTTAGTAAAGCAAGTGTAACCGGAGTGTAGATGTCGAGTTCCATTTTCTGGTTTCCTACTACTTATCTCCTTTGCCTTCCAAAATCTCGCAATAGATTTTATTTATATATATATATATATATATATATATATATATATATATATATATATATACACACACACACACAGCAATTCTCGCGAGAATTACTAAGCAGCCAATCGTTGTTGAGTGTCTTAGTCACATGTAACACCGTGACACATGTCGCGTCATAGACATAATATAAGGATAGACGCCTCATGCCCCGCTGTCGCCTATTGTCGCTGACGAGATTTAGGGCGGCCATCTTGGAGCGGTATACCACTCCACTCGGTCCTGTGTGTTTAACAGGCACAGTGACGGATCAGCGCATTTAATCGATCATAACACGCTTTTTTGTTACTGGAAACCATATTCAAACATCTATCAAAGCTACATTTATAAACAATTGTATTATTTAAGTATGTTATTTAAGTTATTTAAGTATTTAAATATGCTTAGTGGCTAAAACAATAGAATAGGAATGGAATATTCTGATATTGATGTATAAAGAGCATATTACAAAGCACACAGCCGTTCATAATTTATTTAATAAATTATTTAGTAATATCAATACATATTTAAATAACTATACAACACAAATAAAGATTCATAATGGCACAAATAAATAATTAATACTGAATATATATATATATATATATATATGTATATATATATTTATATTTATTTTTTTTTTATTTTTTATTTTTGCCGACTTCTAGCTTCAGAGATTCAGCAGCTGAGATTAAGTCCAAAATCTGATGAGATCCATCCGTGCTGCAGTGAATCCGTCTCTCTTTATAGATTTCTCCCTCTTCTTCCTCACATCGTGTCTTTATGAAACTTTCAAAACAAAAACGGAAGATTTGGGATGTATCTTACTAGTGAAAGAATTACATATAAATAATAGTCTTTACCACCTGTGTAAACTTTGCTGGTGAATGTTATAACACATAAGTTTTATAATATGTGTTATATTGTTTCATTTCTAATGCTCTTGTGTCATATAATCTAAGTCAATGTTAGAGAATAATTAATATTTTTAGATGTACAGAATCTCAGTTAGCCTTCATAGCGGGGCTGAACCCGTATTACACCAAGCACTGTAGCTAATATTAGCTAGTATCTCGCCGGTGGACATAAATACAGTAAAGTAATATTCTAATCACAATATATACACAATAATATGTCCATCTTACTTGTGAAATGCTGTCTGTGGAGCCCTCACATCAATAATCCATAGATCCGAACAATAATATCCCTCAGAGCTGAGGCATCGTCTATTGTTTTGATTGAGGAAAGTAGGAGTTTATACCGCTCTAAGATGGCCGCCGTATTTCCTGCGCCGGAGCAGCCAATGCGGCGTCTACCCTTATATTATGTCTATGGCGGTAAATGCACCTTGGATGCCAGCCGCCAATAAAAATCAAAGGAAGAAGAAGAAGAAGAAGAAGAAGAAGAAGAAGAAGACAAAGAGGACGGCACATGGTCTGTTTTGTTGAATGTTCCAGTGTTTCTCTAAAAATATCTTCAGTCCAGCTTAAACGATTTTATGTACAAGCAGTTTACTGCTGCTGAAGAAACATTCAGAGAGTTTAAAGAAATCACCGTCAAGTCGGAGGAAGAGATGGATGATCAGCGCAGACTGCTGGATTTCTCCCGGACTCCCCGGATAATCTTACACCGGATAGGTAGGAAACACCAGCGTTTGGATGAAGGTTAAGGTCTAAATATCTGAAACTGAATGTTCTTTTCCCGTATAAATGTTTTTTCAATAGGTAAATGAAAGCAGACATCACAATTATGCATTGAGAATGGCTTATTTATGTAGAGAGAAAATGTCCTTTTTTTATGGCTCTCCTTTAACTACTGACTTACTTTTTAAAGCAGGAGAAATATGAACAATGCAGCGCAAGTTTAGTAAAGCAAGTGTAACCGGAGTGTAGATGTCGAGTTCCATTTTCTGGTTTCCTACTACTTATCTCCTTTGCCTTCCAAAATCTCGCAATAGATTTTATTATATATATATATATATATATATATATATATATATATATATACACAC
This sequence comes from Poecilia mexicana, assembly GCF_051168715.1. Classification (NCBI taxonomy): domain Eukaryota; kingdom Metazoa; phylum Chordata; class Actinopteri; order Cyprinodontiformes; family Poeciliidae; genus Poecilia; species Poecilia mexicana. Next base: position 18,901,760 of record NW_028263383.1, read on the forward strand.
ACACACACAGCAATTCTCGCGAGAATTACTAAGCAGCCAATCGTTGTTGAGTGTCTTAGTCACATGTAACACCGTGACACATGTCGCGTCATAGACATAATATAAGGATAGACGCCTCATGCCCCGCTGTCGCCTATTGTCGCTGACGAGATTTAGGGCGGCCATCTTGGAGCGGTATACCACTCCACTCGGTCCTGTGTGTTTAACAGGCACAGTGACGGATCAGCGCATTTAATCGATCATAACACGCTTTTTTGTTACTGGAAACCATATTCAAACATCTATCAAAGCTACATTTATAAACAATTGTATTATTTAAGTATGTTATTTAAGTTATTTAAGTATTTAAATATGCTTAGTGGCTAAAACAATAGAATAGGAATGGAATATTCTGATATTGATGTATAAAGAGCATATTACAAAGCACACAGCCGTTCATAATTTATTTAATAAATTATTTAGTAATATCAATACATATTTAAATAACTATACAACACAAATAAAGATTCATAATGGCACAAATAAATAATTAATACTGAATATATATATATATATATATATATATGTATATATATATTTATATTTATTTTTTTTTTATTTTTTATTTTTGCCGACTTCTAGCTTCAGAGATTCAGCAGCTGAGATTAAGTCCAAAATCTGATGAGATCCATCCGTGCTGCAGTGAATCCGTCTCTCTTTATAGATTTCTCCCTCTTCTTCCTCACATCGTGTCTTTATGAAACTTTCAAAACAAAAACGGAAGATTTGGGATGTATCTTACTAGTGAAAGAATTACATATAAATAATAGTCTTTACCACCTGTGTAAACTTTGCTGGTGAATGTTATAACACATAAGTTTTATAATATGTGTTATATTGTTTCATTTCTAATGCTCTTGTGTCATATAATCTAAGTCAATGTTAGAGAATAATTAATATTTTTAGATGTACAGAATCTCAGTTAGCCTTCATAGCGGGGCTGAACCCGTATTACACCAAGCACTGTAGCTAATATTAGCTAGTATCTCGCCGGTGGACATAAATACAGTAAAGTAATATTCTAATCACAATATATACACAATAATATGTCCATCTTACTTGTGAAATGCTGTCTGTGGAGCCCTCACATCAATAATCCATAGATCCGAACAATAATATCCCTCAGAGCTGAGGCATCGTCTATTGTTTTGATTGAGGAAAGTAGGAGTTTATACCGCTCTAAGATGGCCGCCGTATTTCCTGCGCCGGAGCAGCCAATGCGGCGTCTACCCTTATATTATGTCTATGTGTCGCGTCAATCCGCGGTTCCTCATCAGATACGGTTCCCCCCTGCGTAACTTGCCGTTCCGCCCCGCACACGCGGCAAAATACGCGCGTGCTCGTGATGAGCACTGAGAAAGCACGCGCGTAGCAAACACGCGCTTGTTCGGAGCGCTTATCTGGGGAACTACGGACACCGTGAAAGCTCAAACCACATGTTTCGGAAAAGTCACACTTTCTTCACGTTTTTGCTGGAAACTAATAGTAATAATAACAATAATAAATAAGAGTAATTATAAATAGATATGTCACATATTATTATTTTAAGACGTTGTATATATATATATATATATATATATATATACACACACACAAGGCACCCACATCTGCAAACTTCTAGTCTGTCTACTCCTTCATGAGTCGTATCTTGAGTTCTGAGAACTAGCCCATTGACCCTGTTGGTCATAATCTATTTTCAATTATTTAGAAATATAGTATACTGTTGTTTACACAGATATGCTACACAAGCAACATAAACTAAAAATAGCGGCGTTAGTAGTGTAGTAGAAAATGTTATAATGTGCTTTAAGATTGTGTCTGATAAGATCATGTGTCTGCATGATCTCATCATGAGATGGGTCTCCTGCTCTCTTATAACCCTTTCAAGCATGAATTTTGATCCTTTGTGTCAGGATTTTTTACCTATTTTTTGTAAGGCATAAAAGAGGTAGGAAAAAAATTTGTAAAGAAAATATATTATTTTCTTAGGTGATCAATTGTAATTTTCTTCTAATACAAAGTTGTTATTTGAAAAATACATCAGTAGTATTGTTCCTTAAGGGTTATCTGATGTCACAATATTTTTGTTTTTTACCTGCCAGAGTCGTCTACAGTAGAAGGAGGGACCGGGTCGGTTGGCATGTTTTGTTTTTTTTTGTCTGTCGGCCATATTAGATTTAATAAAAATAATTTCTTGCATTTGCAGCTGATGGCCAGTAGTTGAGAGTGTATTTTATGATGCATTAGCGTCCACGTCAGTGGTCATTTAAAACATAAAAATCCACAAGAAGCACAAGAAAATGGCTTTTAGGTAGCTGTCCACTGTAGTGACCGCTATGCAGGAAAGGGATAAACTTCCACAGTATCATGTAACAGCAGGGGGTGTCTGTGACCCAGGAAACAAGCTGGGAGTTCCTCAGTGCTTCATGAAGCTTCATCTCACCATCACTACTTTTCATTGTTTCCTCTCCTGCTCTGGTCAAAACCCACAGGCCCAACCCAGTGCATGCTGGTCCAATACCAGTTCTTATACTTACAGAAAATTGACCCACAGTTCTTCCTGTCTAACTTAGAAAAGTAAATAAAGGAACAAAAACTAAGCAACTATCAACTTTCAAATAAACTTATGCTTGTAAATAAACCCCAAAGATATAAAGTGGACTAAAATAAAATTTTAATACAAGTCAAAATAATAAAAATAAACAATAGCTCCAAATATTGCCTTGAAATAATATAATTTACTGTTAAATATTAACAATAATCCCTACTGCAATTAATCTTATAATAAATATGTTTTTAAAATCCATTAATTTGAGAATTCTCCAAATGTCAGCTGGAGACAGTGTTGTGTTCAAGACCACCTAACCCGAGACCAAGACAAGACCAAGACCAGAGTGTATCGAGACCGAGACAAGACCAAGACTTTTAGGGTCCGAGACCAAGTCAAGACCAAGACCGAGGGAAGTCGAGACCGAGTCAAGACCAAGACCAGCGGCCCACGCTACATGATACTATAAAATGTGAAATATGATCAAAATTACTTCTCAAATTGATCTGAAAGATCCATATTCACATAAAAACACCTAGATATTAAATACTTAACAAAATTAATCAATATTAATTTTGCTTCCATCTCTGTGCTACAATCCGCGGTGGTCTCGTGCCATCCTTAAAAAGATAACGCCCTGGGTGTTTGTCCATGTTGCTCATGTCAGAAACCACCACTGTCTGCACCATTAAACATAGCAATTGAGTCAATGCCCTGACGGTAAATAACACTCAACTATGAACACTGACCAAGGAGCAACAAGCAAGAAGTAACCAATCACAAGACGCTCACCGTGACTGTTCCAGATAGTCTGACACCATGGCAGACTACCATTACAGCTGCCACTTTGACCGAAAACAATCAAAGAGCAATGTGCATGCTCTGTGTGCTCTTTTGTTCTTGTTTTATTTATTTGTTAATTAAAAAATATCAATGTACATAATTAAATAAAATAATGATAGCTGCTGCAGTGTACGCAGGGGATTACAATAACAAAGAAGAGTGTTCTGTCAGGTCAGCATATGCTGTCAGATCGTCGTACGCTTAGCACAAACCCACAGCTATATCTGTCAGACACGTCTTTACTATATAATTTTATTTAATTAGCAACATAGAATCATGACGTAGATCATTATATACTTTATTAACAGTTGTATGGCATCTTGACTTAGCGGTTAAGTAGGTTAATGAGTTTTACACGGGCGTGTGTTGTAGCTGACTCCAGCTGCAGCCAGACCCTGCTTTAAATACAATTTGAAAAAAACAATGCATGTATATCTATGTGGTTATCATGGAAAACAATTACTTATTTTCATCTTAACTTGTTGTGTATGGTGAGCTGACAACTCCTCTGACTGTCGGACTTCTTAATGCGCAGGCATGGTACTCACTGCATGTATGCTATTCTGACAGCGTATGGTAATCTAATGGGCTCTTTGCACCTACGGCGTTGACGTTACATCTCCAGGAGCTAATGCGGCTCACTTGTTTCCGCTTTGAGTTACCATGACTGGTAGAAAAGACTAAGTTGGATTTCAGATGCAAAAAATGCAATACTATGAATGTTGTTGTCTTCCTAATATAATGAGCTTTTAAGTTTTCATTAATTTCCAAGCAATCCTGAATTAAGAAGATGGTGGCTTGTAAATATTTGTCACTACCAGTTAAAGCTAACGCTGCACAACACAAAGTTTGCAGCCTTCACTTCACTCCGGATCAGCCTAAAAATACCAGGGATACGGATGATAAATAAAGGAGCCTCCCTGAGTTATTTCCATGGAATCACTTCTGTATTCAGCCTGAAAACGAGAGAGCAGACCAGAGCCAGACAGCCAAGCAACTGATCTGCCTGTACATACTGCTGTAAACACCGTCCTGAGCTCTTCACAAGAAACATGCAAAGGTAATAAAACGAAATAACACGGAGACATGAAGCAACACGGTCATATTTTTCTAAAAGCAGCAACTTTGAACCTGAACAGCTGAACCAGATCTCTGACACCAGAGCTGCGCTACTGTTAAGCTATGAGGCTTGTTGTGCTTCGTTGTGCTTCGGAAGTAAAAAGCCCGAACCGTAACCAAACCCCTTTAGTCTGACACTAACGACAATAAACACACAGTATACTTGAAAATTAGGTAAAAACATTGTCCGTTAGAATGTTTAGATACTTAAATAGCACATTTTTACAAGAACAATGTCAGAGAATATTGCCTACTAGCACAAGCTAAGGTTAATGTTAGCCACAAAGTTTAAGTAAAACTCACCTTCGTATCAGTGAATGTGTAACGAGGCATACATCTTAAAACCTTTCTCCAGCTTACTTGTTGGGGCTTCGGATCGATGTACAAACCTTGGCCAAGCCCTGAAAGCACCTATTGTAAAAGGCCATTTTCAATAGATCGGAAACAATAGAGCCGCTTTTCCCCAAACGCGGAAGCTGAGGTGCAAAGAGCCCATAGAACGACTCTCAGTGACACTCCAGTCCTATCTAATAAGTACAGAGACGAGCAGATGAATCGTACTGTTCCTGAATGTCACATCACTATATTGCAGACTTTTGGACACAGCGTTGTCCCATATATGCGACAAGTCAGTCAACACCTCCGCACAATAATTCAGCGCAGTGAGTGACAACTTTTTTCATCACAAATGCTTATGTGTCTCTGTACAGCTAGCTTTGCTAACATCACGTTAACGGAGCTTACCTTTCTTTGAGCTACTTTTCTAAGTGACGAAAAAAGTAAGACATTGTCCCCACCGTCTGTGAAACTGCCTGGATGTTGAGTTAGCTGTGGCCATCGGATTTCTTATTATTTATGCAGCGCTATTAAATTACTGACGATTAAACATCTTATGCCGCTGAGAGGAAACCACTCCGCCTGTCTCAGAGCGCCGCGTGCGAGTGAAAGGTGGGGAGGGGGAGGGGAGAGAAACAGAAACACGTATTTGGCAAGTCACGTTATTGGTTGGATTTTAATCGGTGCGTTTTGCATCCACTGAAACAAAGATGTTAAATAAACTAGATAGTGTGCTGTATGTTTAGTGATATTTTAACAGTTGCGGTCTCGACTGGTCTTGAAATAAAATGCCGAGTCCTCAGCGTCCGAGACCGAGACAAGACCGAGACCAAATGCGGTCGAGTCCGAGACGAGACCGAGACTATCAATAAATGGTCTCGAGACCGGTATCGAGACCAAGACCGATCTCGAGTACTACAACACTGGCTGGAGATGTCGACTTATCTGTATCTCTGTCTGCACTCTTGAATTTTCAAGTGTGTTTTTTTTTTTGTCCATTTCTGTCTTAAATGATGGAGGATTTCTCCCATTTACTTCAGTAAAGTTAATAATTTCTCATTTCCTCTGTTTTCTTCTCCAGATTCCCTGAAGTGTAACGTTTGTAACCAGGAGAGAAGATCCACTGTGGAAAAGGAGGAATTGGAGCCTCTGCAAGTGAAACAAGAACAGGAAGTTTACTGCAGTCAGGGTGAAGAACAGATTGAATTAAAACAGGAGACTGATACCTGCATGGTGGTTCCTGTTGATGAGCAAACAAACCAAACTGAATCAGAACCAAACAGGAACCAAGACATCTTCCAGGAAGCTGCTGAAGCTGAGAACCAGAATCAGGAAAGATGCAAGACTTTCTCATGTGTCATCTGTGAAAAACGTTTCCCTTTCAAATCTGTTTTTGATGCTCACATGAGGAGTCACACTGGTGAAAAGCTGTTTTCATGTGTGAACTGTGGAAAATGTTTTAATGTCAAAGCTACTTTAACTCGCCACATGACAATTCACACTGGTGAAAAGCCATTTTCATGTGGGAACTGTGGAAAAAGTTTTAGTCTAAAACAGGATTTAGTTACGCACATGAGGATTCACACTGGTGAAAAGCCGTTTTCATGTGGGAACTGTGGAAAAAGTTTTAGTCGCAAATCGTCTTTAACTAGTCACATGATGATTCACACTGGTGAAAAGCCATTTTCATGTGTGAACTGTGGAAAATGTTTTAATGACAAAGCTACTTTAACTCGCCACATGAGGATTCACACTCGTGAAAAGCCGTTTTCATGTGGGAACTGTGGAAAAAGTTTTAGACAAAAAGGGAATTTAATTAGTCACATGAGGATTCACACTGGTGAAAAGCCGTTTTCATGTGTGAACTGTGGAAAAAGTTTTAGTCTAAAACAGGATTTAGTTACGCACATGAGGATTCACACTGGTGAAAAGCCATTTTCATGTGGGAACTGTGGAAAAAGTTTTAGTCGCAAATCGTCTTTAACTAGTCACATGATGATTCACACTGGTGAAAAGCTGTAGAAATATTTTCCATACATGTTCTACAGAGTTTCCCCCAGAAAACTTTCTAAGCCCAGTGGTCGGGGCGTCGAGGCGGTCCACCGTGTTTTTGTATTAAACGATGTTAAGTTGACAGGAAATGTAAAAATATTACGGTTTAATTATATGTTACAGGAAAAGATCTACAGTGAAATGCTATTTAAACCCACAACTAGTCTAAAAACAACAAATTTGCACTTCTGTTTAATCCATTTAAGTCAGCGGCTAAGTCAGCGGCTCCATCAGCCTCATACAGCCTTGGACCGGCCCTGCATGATGAGGTAATCTGCTGCACTACGCAGAGATGCGCAACAAATGGGAGATTTAATTCAATGCTGCTAATGTGGCTTTAGTAGCTCTTCCTTTTCATGTCTGTTGAGTTTTTAATCGTCACAGAAACTATTCTGGTTGGTCGAGTTTATGGGACAAATTTCTCAGATCTCCGTGCGGCCGCGTGTATTAACTCCCAAGTAGACAACGCATTTGATATGGTTTGATGCATCGTGTAACCGGAAAAATAATACTAAAAATGATAATAAAATAATATAAAATCAGCGTGATGCGTGACTCCGAGGAGAGCGCGAAAGCTCCTCATCAGGCTGAACCTGCATGATGAGGTTAGCGCTGCTCGTTATCCACAAACGCTCCGGCCAACCGGGACCACAGACATAAATTTTACAGGGAAGACGGACACAGAGCCACACGCTGGGCAGCGTGTTGAGATGTAAACATCGCATATAATTGTTCGTTCACAAAGATAAATCATTCTCACTGCTCCACAACGCGCCTCTGAATTCGCTACAAGTTATTCCTGCGCTTCACACTGAGCTGTGCAACCAGAGCTAACGCGGCGGGTTTTAAACTCTTACCTAGAGTTCTCCAACGGATCGTAATTCCTCACAGTAGGTTGATGTAAATATCCATACAGGTCAGCCTGTGTCCAGTTTGAGTGAAAGGAGGCGCGCGCGATCCCACTGAGGTAAAGCAGCGGTAGCGCGAGGCAAACGCAGAGGCGCCAGCTGTGCGATTGGTCTGCGCGCTGCCGGGTTTAAATGCATAAACTATAAACCTATCCTTTAGGAATAAATCTGCTCTGCTAGTGAAATGCTAAGAGTAAAAGAGACGCTTGCAGCCTGGCTTTAAAAAGAAAAAAAAGATTTATTTTTTTCCCTAGAAACGTAAACAAGCGACGCTTAGCCTGGCGGCAGGGCTAGTAAAGCATGGCGGGCTGCCAGGCTTATAATACACTGGGGGAAACCCTGTCCTATGTTGAGGTTCTCTCTAGAATTGATTTGGTTAAAACCTAGAATGAAAGATGGAGGCGTTTCATGTCTATAAAGCTGAGAATTGTTGTGTTTGTTAAATGTGATCATTTGGATCTTCACATTTGGATACATAGAGATGTGTGACCATGACACATTTTAATTCACAGATGCTTTGTTTTCTTTTTTCTGGCATATTCTGTATAAAAAGAACAATAATGATAAACTGTATGTTGTTGTATTAACATTCTGTTTGTGTTAAACTATATGTTGTGTGTGTACAACGTGAAGAGCAGAGGGCTCAGCACACAGCCCTGAGGAGAACCAGTACTGATGCTGATAGAGGAAGTTTTGTGGTCCACTGACTATTTCATGCATTAACAGAGTTTGACTGGACATGGACTCCTTTCCAGAACATTCTCACAAGGTTTTAGGAACTAACAATACCTTAAAAAACCACGGTGAACAACATCACATCTGACCAGGTGATGATTTTTGTGAGGGTTTGTTCAGCTGAAATTCAGTTTAGACACGTGATAAAAAAAACTTGAGATTATTAAATAAAATTCCTTTCAGTAATCACCTGTCTGTAATTCTATTTTTTTTTAGTATTAGGCCTGTTGCAATAAACAATAAATCAATTAATTGCATGATAAATGAAAATTATCAACCTCATTTTAATTGATCGGCTTTATCGTTTCTTCCTGCCCTTTCCTCTTTCTGTTGATGACACTGAATGAAAAAATTCTCAATTCCGGTGCTCTCCACTGACCCTCCCTTCCTCATTTCCTTTGCTTAAGGGAGGAGTGAACTATTGCATCAGGTAGTTGGGTATGCCCATCTTTTAAGTCTAATGATTATTTAAGGGCAATATAATATACAAACTATATAATCTGTACTCACAGTCCTAGAGCTCACCACAGGGATGGTATCCATCTTGGAGAAGTTGCTAGTTTTCCTGGTGGGAACTTTGGATGATTGGAATCAACAGAGATGTACCAGTGGGACTTTAGGGCAGATTAAAATTTTAAAGTTTACCCAATCTAAAGAATTTTGTCTTTATCTGAACTGCCTCCCATATCTCAAATTTCCTGAATGATTTGTAAACATAATGCTCCTTTACACCTCACTCCCTTCCTGACGACATCCGTGCGACTGTGGAGCAGAGCACCTCCAACGACTTGCTCTTAGATAAGACCATCATATCAGAGACAGGTTCCTGGGAGAGCTGGCTGTACAGGGTTCACAGACTAATTGCATCCACACTCCAAATCAACAGATAAATGCACTTTGTAATTGTGACCGCCTTTCATTGGCTCCATGTCTGTGCCTTATCCTGCATATGTGCCAGATCCTTCCCGATGTTGTCATTTTATACTACTTACTCTTATTCTTATTGGTTAGAACAAACCAAATATTAATCAGAACCAAACAGGAACCAGCTTCAGCAGGAAGCTGCTGAAGCTGGGAACCAAAATCAGGAAATAAGAAAACCTTTCTCATGTGTGACCGGTAAAAAGCATTTTGCTGTCAAATATGTTTTTGATGCTCACATGAGGATTCATATTGGCGAAAAGCCATTTTCATGCATGAACTGTGAAAAAAGTTAGTCACAAACAAGCGTTTAACTCAGCAGCACATGATTCACACAGGTGAAAAGCTCTAGAACTATTTTCCATATATGTCCTATGTTGAGGTTCATCATAAAAGTCATTTAGATGAAAACTGAATGGCTTTCTTGTCTATAAAGTGTTAAAATGGATTAATTTTCAAATTTGTTAAATGTGATCATTTGGATCTTGGATCTATAAGAGCTAAACTCTCATAGACTTTTTTCTGTAACACTTGCTAGTGTGATACATTTCGGTAAATGTTCCTCATTTGTATGTGTATTTCTTAAGAATATGTGACTGGTAGTAAACAGGCCTACGTGAGGTTATTCAAATTTAGCTTTCTACAGTTAAAGTGAAAGACAACCTGTAACATCAGTCCCTTTCCAGAATTTGTCCTCACATCGTTGTGGTAAAGGTCCTTATCTGGTGTAGTGAAGAAACTGTGAAACATGTTGCGGGATATAGGAGATACGAATCAGAAGACAATGTTAACTTTGGATTTGTGGAAAAGTGGAATATTAATATTGTATTTGTTTTATTTAGATAAAATGGCAGAAAAGATTTTACGTTTTTCAAAGAGAACTGGCACTGTATGAGAAATCTTTAGATGTGATGATCGTATGATCCACAAGGTGGCGGTAATGCAAGAGATGAATGCCGACAGTCATAAAATCACAAAGAAGAAGAGGAAGAGCAGGACCACACTCCAGTATGGTAGGTGGCGGTAAATGCACTTTGGATGCCAGCCGCCAATAAAAATCAAAGGAAGAAGAAGAATATTCAGTGCAATTATATTTAAATAATTATTATCAATACATTCAAATTTATACTGATGCGTCAAAAATAACTGGGAAAATAGGAATAGCGTTTGTAGTACCAGAATTCAATATAAAAATAGGAAAACGAATTACAGATGGATTATCAGTTTACACAGGAGAAATGTTGGCTATATTGTTGGCTTTACAATGGGTAGATGACATAAAACCATTAAAAACAATAATATGTTCAGACTCAAGCTCTGCATTATTAAGTTTAAAAAATAATCAAACAGATAGTAGGATGGACATCTTATTAGAAATATTGCATATATTATTTAGAATACAAAACATGGGTTTGATAGTTATATTTGTGTGGGTTCCAGCACATATTGGAGTAGAAGGAAACGAGAGGGCAGATAAAATGGCAAAGAGGGCAATTCAAAATTCTATTACCTTTACAGTTAAAATAAGTAAATCTGAAGGAAAGAGTATTGTTAAAGAGAAATTGATGAAAGTTTGGCAAAAAAGGTGGGATGAAGATAAAACAAAAAGATGGTTTTATAAAATTCAGAAGAATGTAGGAGAAAGAAGAAATGGAAGAAGAAATAGAAAGGAGGAAAGAGTGATAACAAGATTAAGATTTGGACATACAGGACTTAATTATACACTTTTTAAAATTCAAAAACATAAAACTGGCAAATGTGACCATTGTGATGAATATGAAACTATAGAACATGTTATATTTGAATGCCATAAATATGAAATAGAGAGAAGATATATGAAGAGAGAGTGTGAAGGGATTAAGGAGAAGATTAATTTATTAGATATATTGAGGAAGAATTTAGGGAGTAAACATATACAAATAATTATTCGATTTCTTAAGAAAACGAAATTATTTCATAGAATTTAATTGTAGTGTGTTTGTAAATGAAGGCATGATATACAAAGTTGTGCACAAGTATGTATGTGGTAAGTGTGAATGTGTGAGGTTATGTTAGGTAGAATTTATGGTAGAATATATGTGAGGATAAATATTTAAACCATCAGGAACCACACTCCATACCAGTAAGTGGCGGTAATGCTACTAAAAGTTTCTTGCCAACCGCCATAAAACCGACAAGAAGAAGAAGAAGAAGAAGAAGTACATGGAATGTTTTGTTGAATGCTCAAGTGTTTCTCTAAAAATATCTTCAGTCCAGCTTAAACGATTTTATGTACAAGCAGTTTACTGCTGCTGAAGAAACATTCACAGAGTTTAAAGAAATCACCGTCAAGTCGGAGGAAGAGATGGATGATCAGCGCAGACTGCTGGATTTCTCCCGGACTCCCCGGATAATCTTACACCGGATAGGTAGGAAACACCAGCGTTTGGATGAAGGTTAAGGTCTAAATATCTGAAGCTGAATGTTCTTTTCCCGTATAAATGATTTTTCAATAGGTAAATGAAAGCAGACATCACAATTATGCATTGAGAATGGCTTATTTATGTAGAGAGAAAATTTCCTTTTTTGTGGCTCTCCTTTAACTACTGACTTATGTGGCCTATGTGGTTTTGGTGGCTTCTATCGGTGTGGTAATGAACGACAAGGAGCTGCTCAAGTTGGCATCAGCTGTTTCTTTAATTCTCCATCTGCATTTCACAGAACGGGCATGGAGGTAAGGTCAGTCTCTGGCATAAAACAAGCTCCTCGTCAGTGATCCTCATGGCTCTGAGGATTACCCATAATACAATAACCACAATAAAATAATTTAAAATTACAGTGATCGTATAGTGGATTTTGTTTTACAATAAAAGGACAACCAGTGAGTCTCCTTTTTAGAGAAAATAAAGTAACTAATTAAAATGTTCTGAAAAATAAAATAAAATGCTGACATTTTATTTACTGGATGCCATTTTTATGTTTTAGTTTATATAACCTTGCATTTTAGAACAGTGCAGAAACATAAATTAACCACATCATTGTATAAAACTGTTAATATAAAACTCAGTGTCATGCTAACCATCTGCTACAGGAGATTTGGTAAAACATACCTGCATTTCACAGAACGGGCATGGAGGTAAGGTCAGTCTCTGGCATAAAACAAGCTCCTGCAAGGAGGAGCCATAATGTTACCACGTGGGAAATTCCCACTGCACTTTCCCACGAACTAAACATTCTCAAACACGACAAAAACGACATAATAACAGAACTAGCGTGACCCAGACCGAACATATTTCAACAATATGCAAAAACGACAACCACAACCGCACTTCACAAAATGCATTAATAATATTTCTTTAACACATGACAGAGACACGTTACCTCGTCAGTGATCCTCATGGCTCTGAGGATTACCCATAATACCTCGCTCTTTCTAGGGTGAATGCAATACAACTTTTTACCAGCAGATGGTGCATTTTAGCAGGATTTAACCTCAACCAATTTAACTATGTTACATACACCCCCCTTAAATTCTGCTAAAATGGGGTTGCATCAAACAAGCACACACAGCACTAAAATAAAAGTGCGATAAAGAGAGCACATAGTTGTCACATCAGTTCAAAACTTCCCCTAAGGAATAATGCTAGCAAGAGTGTGGCCAATACTCTCACCAACACAGACCCAAAAGATGCCATTTACACCTTTTGATATTCAACCGTTGCTCTATAAGGCAATCACCGAGAAAAAAAAACAACCCCCAAAAAACTTTGAATTAACACAAATCTACCCAGCAAACATTGTCTTTACAAAGGAAAACAGAGAGTCCACAGTCGACATTGAATCATCCACAACCTGTTCATTCATTTCACATATAAGTCTGGCCGGAGGCTTAACAGGTCTACCCGACCTAGTGCATAGCCGAGAAGGCTGAGTGCAAATAACATCAGTTGCGGGCAAGTCCAGTTTTGTGTCAATACTATGTTCAGCTGAAAGATCATGCTGAATGAGCTCAGAGTGGACAGCTGCAGTTGTAAGGTTGGAAACTGGTTCAGGAGAGCTTGACAGTGCAACAGATTCAGGGAGATGAGGTTCAGGCAAATCCTTGGTCACATCACTTGAGACAGGAGACACAATGTCTACTGAAGAACCACATACTGAAATGTCAGAAGCACAGTCAGGGTGATTTACAACAACTTCATCCATACAACCATTTCTGTCCATCTGCAAAAGCCAGTTCACAGTTTTAGTTTCATTGTCCTGTACCTCATCAGGCACAACAGGGTGAGAAGGTCCACTTCCTGCTGTGGAAGGGCAAGAGGAATTGTCCACATCATCAGAAACGGCAGCAGCAGTAAGAAAGTTGACAGGGAGGAGAAGATTTCTGTGGAGAACCTTTGTCCTTGATGTGACAGGGTCTCTGATGCAATACACATTGATATCAGGCTTCACAGACACCACTTCATATACCGTTGATTCCCATTTGTCTGCAATCTTCCTCTTCCCTCGCTCACCACGATTAGCAACCAAAACTCTGTCACCCACATCGAGAGGAGAACCTTTAGCCTTGCGGTTGTAGTACATTGCTTGATGGGCTTGTTCTGATGAACTGTTTTGTCGGGCAATGCGGGCAGCCACAGAGAGGTCATGTTTGAGGCGGGAGACAAACTCATGATGGTCTACAACTGGGCCATTTGACAGAGCGTGCTGGAAAACCACATCAATGGGCAGGCGCGGGATCCTGCCGAACATAAGGAAAAACGGTGCAAATCCAGTTGTTTCATGCTCAGTGCAATTGTAGCAGAATGTTAGCATTTTGAGCATCTGAGGCCATCTTGCCTTGGACTGGGGAGGAAGTGCACGTATCATGTTTCCTAAGGTTCTATTGTAACGTTCAACAATGCCATTCCCCATCGGGTGGTACGGTGTAGTGTGAGATTTTTGTATGCCAGCCATTTCCAGAAGTTCTTTGATGAGAAGACTTTCGAAATTTGCTCCTTGATCTGAATGAATGCGTTTAGGAAATCCATATGTGCAAAAGAAGTCATCCCACAGACGACGAGCAACTTGTTTGGCTGACTGATTCTTGCATGGAAATGCATGTGCCATCTTGGAAAAGTGGTCTGTTACAACTAGGACATCCACACTACGCTTATCTGAGAGCTCAGCTGTCCAAAAATCAATACAGACCAGTTCCATTGGCTCAGAGGTCTGAATACTTTCAAGGGGAGCTCTGTCATTAGGTTCTGGAGTTTTGCCAACCACACATCGAAAGCAACACTTGACATGGTTAATGATGTCACGTTCCATCCCAATCCAAAAGAACCTCTGTCTGGCGAGAGACAGTGTGCGGGCCTGGCCCTGATGACCAGCTGAGTCGTGCACTCCTTGGAGGACTTTGGCTTTTAAAGAGTCAGGGACAAGAAACTGTTGAGTTGTCATGTTCATTTGTTTGTCTTTCTTAACTCTGTAAATCAGGCCATCTTTAATGACAAGCTTAGGCCAATGTCTCAGCAGGTTTAAAACACCAGGTGACTCACTTGCTCGTTCACGTCTGGTGGGTCTCCTGTGACGCTGCATATAATAGAAAAGTCTGCCCAGCACACCATCCTGACCTTGTAAATTAGCAAGTTCACTCTTTGGCAGCAAGGCAGATTGATCAGTGTCACTGAGTTGCAAGACAGCTGGATCAGTGGCTCTCATCTGACTGAAACCTCCAGACTCATGTGCCTCAAGAACAGCTGACACATCTTGTGATGTTAATGATGTCTGGGAAGTTGGTGAGGGCACCTCAGCATCGTCATCTGTGCATTCAACAACCAACTGACAGTTGGTCGTACAACGAAACGCGTCTTGGACCGTTTTCTCCACCACACCGTTCACCTGGTTAAGTAGTGCGGTATATGGTTCAGTTACAATGCGATGGCTCATGCATGACTGAACAAATGGTTCTCTACTCAAGGCATCAGCGACAACATTTTTGCTACCAGGAACATAGTTCAGATCAAAACTATAGGGAGCGAGCCTGGACACCCACCGCTGTTCACACGCATCTAACCTTGGTTTGGTTAGTATGTACGTTAATGGGTTGTTGTCTGTCCAGACTGTGAAATGACGCCCTTTAAGCCAGTGGCTAAACTTGTCACAGATTGCCCATTTCAGAGCAAGAAATTCCAAGCGATGTGCTGGATAGTTTAGCTGAGAGCGTGAGAGAGTCCTACTGGCAAAAGCCACCGGTCTAGCCACCTTTCCATCAGGAGGAAGCTGTGACAAAACAGCTCCAATGCCATCAAAAGAGGCATCAACTGCAAGGATGAATGGAGCATTAAAATCTGGATGAGCCAAGGTAACACCACTTATCAACTCATTTTTCAAAGTTTTAAATGCTTCCTTGCACTCATCAGTCCAGTCAGATGGGGACAGTTTAACCCGACCCTTTTTAAATTTGGGTTTGTTGCCTCGCCCCTTTTTGTTTGTCACTCGTGGCTCAGCTACAAGGCTAAAGAGTGGTTTAGCTTTAACGGAGCACTTCCCAATAAAGTGATGATAATAAAGGACCATCCCAAGAAAGGATCTAATTTTCCTGGCACATGGTGTCTCACCATCAGGCTCCATAAGATCAGTTTCCTGTACCTCACTGATAGCCTGAACTTTACTAGGATCAGTGCTTATACCATCCTCACTTATCACATGACCCAAAAATTTCACTGACCTACGAAGGAAGTGACACTTTTTGGGAGACAGTTTTAAGTTATTTGCAGCCAGACGAGAGAAAACCATCTGGAGCCGATCAAGCGCAACCTGTTCAGATGGGGCAAAGACCATCAGGTCATCCAAATAACATAGCAAGCTAGTGAAATTTTGGTCCCCAAAAATAGACATCATCATCCGCATAAAAGTTGCGGGGCTGTTGGTCAAGCCTTGAGGCATCCTATTGTACTCATGCAGGCCAAAAGGAGACGAAAAGGCAGTAAACCTTTTGTCATCCTAGTGTAGTCTCACATTATAGAACCCTGAAGTCAGGTCCATGGTGGAAAAGAATACATTCCCACCAAGTGCAGCGAGGGCATCTGTTTGATGAGGCAATGGATGCGCGTCTTTAACGGTTCGCGCATTCAACCATCTGAAATCATTGCAGATACGGAGATCTCCATTCGGCTTCACAACCAGAACCAGAGGAGAGGAGTATTCGCTTTGTGATTTACGAATAATTCCCAACTCCTCCATTTCACTCAGAGCAGTGCGCAGTTTTTCATAATGACAAGGCGGAACACGCCTGTATGGTAGCCTAAAGGGCTTGTCATCCACCAGACGTATTCTGTGCACAAAATCTGTAGCATCCCCACAGTCCATTTTATGCCGAGAAAAGATGTATTCATACTGCTGAATTATTTGCAGTAACTTATTTTTCCACTCAAGGGAGACTTCACAAGATGAGAAGTCCAAGTCCTGGAGTCCAATTTCACTCAGAATGTGAGACATCTCCTCGTCAGTTACTGGTGTTTTTACAGGGTCTTTGGTGTACTGTGTGTTGGATTGGATGCACTCAGGTTTGGTGAAGTCATGTACAGAAACACAAGTGGACACATCGGCAACTTTTGCATTTCTTCTCAGAGTGAGAAGTTTTTCAGTTGGATTTACAATCTTGACAGGAACACAACCATCAGCATACAATGATGCTACAACTCTCCCCACTAGGATTTGTCTGGGTCTGCACTTGGACTGAGTTGGTTCAATGATGACTGAACATCCAACTAAAGAAACATCAGATGTAGGCAGTTTGGCCCAAACTAAATGTTCAGTTAGAGGCTGGAGAGTAACAGACCTTTTGAGTTTGGCTGTGCCCACTTTGATGGGTTTCATGCCTGGGTCACAGGACATCGAGTCTGACAGCAGAGACATTAAACAGGGCAAATTGTCTTTGTGAATGTCTCTCTGAGAGGAACAGTCAGTTGTCTCATCAAAAGAGACTTTCATTCGTGAAATCAGCCATCTGATAGCATTACTGCCCAATATCATTTCATCAGATTGGCCCGGAACCACTAGAACAGGGATCATGACATTAAAGCCAAAAACTGTTAGAGTGAGTTCATACAATGCAGAAGGTGTGACGACATGACCTCCACATCCAACAATAACAAAATCAGCGGCTGGTTTCTTATCCAGGTTCGTGAGATAGTTTGAAAGTTTTGCTTCTGCTTCCTCACTCATGGTGCATGCCATTGATCCACTGTCAACCAAGGCTTTGAGGGAATGTGTGCCTCCAACAGTCACATCCGTGTAGAACAAGCTGTCAGTCTTAGAAAGTCTCTGAGGGGCTTGCACAATCAGTGTCTTTTGTGGTGGAACCTTGCTGCTGTAATTAATGTACAGAGTCTCACAGTCATCATCAGAAGAATCCAAGGTGGGAGTGTCACTAAGAGGATCTGCGCTGTCCTCCCCTCCACGCAGATCTTTCAGTTTTCCTGTTGGTTGTGGGAAGGTAGCTGATCTCTCTGACTGCAGTTTCGACTTGAATGGCCAGGAAGATGACAGAAGAAGCACAGATTGTTCTGTCGGCAGTGCATACGTGCAGTGTGAGAATTATCATTACACACAGAACATGGTATGTCATTCAGTCCTTTAATAGTCGGCAAACGGTTTTTAACAGGTTGCCTTCTGCTGGACTGGGAGTTGCACTGGGCTTGAAGTAGCACTTTCTCCAACATGCCAATCAGTCTTTCCATTGTGGAATTGTCTGGGGCCACACATTGTTGCAGTTCCTGCTTTTGAACAGATGTGGGCGCTGTGCAGGCCACTTCTGCTCGGTTCACACTGATTCTGCTTTCTTTCTCAGCAGACCGCAGTCCCTTTTCCATATGATACTCATCCAACACTTCCTGAACATCTTGTGCCGACCATTTTTCTATGGTCTTGGATCTGAAGGTGAGAGCTAAATCTTTACATGGACAGTATCTGATGAACATGCGAGTGACTTCAACACTTGGATTGTCAAAGGTCTTACCCTGTTCTTTAAGTCGGTTAGCAGCAACATCAGCTGCTCCATTCAATCTTAGCCAATATTCGAATGGATCCTCGTTCTCTCTTGGCCGGGTGGAGTAAAAATCAGCAAGCGGTACTGGAGAGCACTGATCAGACCCAAAATGTTTGCGCAGAAGCGAATAGATGGCTTGTGGATTACGCTGAACATCAATTCCACAGTTGCGTATTCCACACCTCACAACATCCCTCGCTCTGCCTCTAAGATGGATAAGGATCTCCTCAGCCTGGTGTTCTTGCTGCACACCACTCTTTTTTATGTAATTTTTCATCGAGTCCTCCCATTCATCAACTGTAACCGTATCAGAACTCTCCCCCTTAAAAATAGGTGGTTCCTTCACCTGGCTTCTGGAGACGAGTTGGACCTGAGAAAGATCCAGTGAGCCGCATGGGACTTGATGGTTCTCATTTCGAGTTGTTTCAATTACAGTTCCACTTGGGCTGCTTGAGTTCAGGTGTGCCATAACACTATCAGCCAGCTGTTGCCCTATTTGTTGGACAATAGTGCTCATCTGATCCACTAGCCCAGCATTATCAACATGAGAATCTTGGATAGATGTGCTAGAACACTGAGGAGGTTGAATAGTAGGACAGGTCTGACCACTGGGTGTAACAGTTTCCCCAGTCACCAATGAGTCATTTACAGTATGTACATCAAGTGATGGACTACCCAATGAAAATGGAACAGGGGTGTTAGAGAACCCTCTACCTCTGCCAATACAGAGTGGAGTCACATTTGATTGTCCAAAATTACTGAAACTCATCTTGACAAAAGTCCAAGAGCATTCAAAAGAAATGTCCTTTCACAAAGATGTACAAACACACTCAGATGCGCTACTTAGACTTCCGTTGCAAATTCAGATGACACAGTGGAGCACCAGCGACGTGAGGATCAGAAGTCACCAGCCCGGTCCGATGTAGTTCTCGACGAGTCACGGCACCATTGTGGCCTATGTGGTTTTGGTGGCTTCTATCGGTGTGGTAATGAACGACAAGGAGCTGCTCAAGTTGGCATCAGCTGTTTCTTTAATTCTCCATCTGCATTTCACAGAACGGGCATGGAGGTAAGGTCAGTCTCTGGCATAAAACAAGCTCCTCGTCAGTGATCCTCATGGCTCTGAGGATTACCCATAATACAATAACCACAATAAAATAATTTAAAATTACAGTGATCGTATAGTGGATTTTGTTTTACAATAAAAGGACAACCAGTGAGTCTCCTTTTTAGAGAAAATAAAGTAACTAATTAAAATGTTCTGAAAAATAAAATAAAATGCTGACATTTTATTTACTGGATGCCATTTTTATGTTTTAGTTTATATAACCTTGCATTTTAGAACAGTGCAGAAACATAAATTAACCACATCATTGTATAAAACTGTTAATATAAAACTCAGTGTCATGCTAACCATCTGCTACAGGAGATTTGGTAAAACATACCTGCATTTCACAGAACGGGCATGGAGGTAAGGTCAGTCTCTGGCATAAAACAAGCTCCTGCAAGGAGGAGCCATAATGTTACCACGTGGGAAATTCCCACTGCACTTTCCCACGAACTAAACATTCTCAAACACGACAAAAACGACATAATAACAGAACTAGCGTGACCCAGACCGAACATATTTCAACAATATGCAAAAACGACAACCACAACCGCACTTCACAAAATGCATTAATAATATTTCTTTAACACATGACAGAGACACGTTACCTCGTCAGTGATCCTCATGGCTCTGAGGATTACCCATAATACCTCGCTCTTTCTAGGGTGAATGCAATACAACTTTTTACCAGCAGATGGTGCATTTTAGCAGGATTTAACCTCAACCAATTTAACTATGTTACACTTACTTTTTAAAGCAGGAGAAATATGAACAATGCAGCGCAAGTTTAGTAAAGCAAGTGTAACCGGAGTGTAGATGTCGAGTTCCATTTTCTGGTTTTCTACTACTTATCTCCTTTGCCTTCCAAAATCTCGCAGTATATGTATATATTTATATACAGCAATTCTCGCGAGAATTACTAAGCAGCCAATCGTTGTTGAGTGTCTTAGTCACATGTAACACCGTCACACATGTCGCGTCAATCCGCGTTTCCCCATCGGATACGGTTCCCCCCTGCGTCTTCTTGCCTTTCCGCCCCGCCCACGCGGCAAAATACGCGCGTGCTCGTGATGAGCACTGAGAAAGCACGCGCGTAGCAAACACGCGCTTGTTCGGAGCGCTTATCTGGGGAACTACGGACACCGTGAAAGCTCAAACAACATGTTTCGGAAAAGTTGTCACACTTTCTTCACGTTTTTGCGGGAAACTAATACTAACAATAATAATAAATAGTAGTAATTGTAAATAGATATATATCACAATAGGAAAATATATATATATTTTTTTTCCTATTGTGATAATGGGAAAATATATATATTTGAGAATGGTCCTGTTTTATTATACAGGCCAGGTTTGATGGCGAGCTGAAGATTCAGGCCTAAGAACCTAAAAGGATTTCACCTGTGGTGCCGAAAGATTTGGTTTCCCCACCAGGCTGGTGGGAGACTTCTTGCAGCCCATGAACAAAACTGTTCCCACTCTGATCTGACTTCTGTCAGCCTAGAAACTGCACCAAGCCCTTTAACCAACCCGCCTGACCCCGTTGAACCACCCCAGTTCCGGGGGTTTAGTAGTGTGGCTTGTTCCTGGAACTATGAAACTGATTGATTATTTTTCTTTGATTTGTTAATTTAATTGTTTTCGTTGTGTATTTTTTTGTATTTGATTTGGCCATTTGAATGTTTTTTTTTTTCCTATTGTGATGTACATATGCATATAATTATTCACTGTGAATACAAGGCACCCACATTGGCAAACTTCTAGTCTGTCTACTCCTTCATGAGTCGTATCTTGAGTTCTGAGAACTAGCCCATTGACCCTGTTGGTCATAATCTATTTTCAACTATTTAGAATAGAGATGTGCCGATCAGGTTTTTTCCTCCCGATACCGATACCGATCACCCATGAGGGCCGATCACCGATATCGATCACATAATTATTTTTTTTTAATTTTTTTTAATCATAAACACTACCGGTTACATTATGTGGAAAAGGGAACCATGAATTTACCTTAATTTAGACAAAAACTTGCTGTTAATAACTTTTTTCAAGAAGAAAACTAAACAAAACAGCAGGGGCGTAGGAAGCGGGGGGGACGGGGGGGACATGTCCCCCCCAATATTGGAGAGAGCCACATTCGTCCCCCCCAATAATTTCACCGCAGTTGCGAAGAATTTTAAAATCTTCCACTCGCATGCTTTTATTTTGAAGGCGCACAATAGCGCATTCAGCAGAGCGCTTCCTGCCCCTCCCCCCTCTGAACTGCTCAGAGTAAGGGCAGCAACAGAGAAACTCCGTTTGAAGGAGGTAAACAATCTGTCGGGAATTTTGCCATGAATATCGCTCGTTTATAACATCTTGTTGTCAGTTTACTTTCATAAATAGAACTAAATCTTTTTGGTTAAGCCGTTTTAATTCTGGAATAGTCACATGTCCAATATTATTACTTTGTCTAAAAGTTAGCTACTAGCCATAATGATTTATGTAATCAGATTGAGACTGAAACAGCAGCAAAATTAGCCTTTTTATTATTTAAAGTGAGCAACACCTGATCATACTCGACCACTTAACATGTATTTTATATTATATTATATTATATTATATTATATTATATTATATTATATTATATTATATTATATTATATTATATTATTTAGATATTTAGAAGAACAGTGCTGGAATTATGTTGAAGAAAGGTGAAGAAGCTCTGGTGAGGTCTTCATTTAGTTTATTAAAATATGTATTAACTTTTTAATTTTTAAATAAACTAAACTATTTTATTATGAGAGGAGCAGGTCAGGGAAGACATTGGAGAGCCAGGTGGAGTTTCAGAATGTGAAGATATAAAAATTACATTAATTTCAATAAAACCAGAAAGGAGAACAGGTGAAGACTGATGTCAGGTTGATTTCTTTCAACGTTTCAATATTTTTTTTCATTATTTCCAAACTATAAGGGTAATGATTAGGAGACATTGACAATAAGAAAGGTGCTTGAGGAGAGGTTTAAAATAAATTTGTGAAAATTTTTGCTACACAGTAAATGAAGTTGAGATGTATAATAATGTATACATCTGAAAATTAAGTTGTTTAAATTCTCATACTGTAGGAAATTTAGTTCACATTCTGACACATTCTGACACTGTACATCACTGTAGTGTCTGTTGTAAATCCATGAATCCATGCAGGAACATCAGGCTGCAGAGAGTCAGAGGGAGGCAGAGACAGAAACACATAACTAGATATTTTAGTTAAATGTGGCTGAAAATGACAGGAGAAAAAAAACATTTAGGCTTTTTGCCTCAGTGTTTTTTATGGTAAGTTACTGAATGCAGGGATGGAAAGTGGGACTGAGTTGACAGTGAGGAACTAAGATGTCTGTTAGATGTGAAAAAGTATCATTTTTATTTATTTTGTAGATCAAACTGTTGCACTGATGTAGAGTTGTTCAAAAAGAACAAAACTTGTTTTTAGATTTTATTTTTGTTGGTCAAACTGCTGTATTAAGTTTAAAACAGCAGTGTCCTATTTTATGAGCCGTTTTCTACTTTGGTTTTAGAAAGAAGTAAAACCAGTTAAATTACCAGTTAATTTATATCAATGCATTTTGACCAATAATCAAATGTCTTTTGACCAATAAGATATATCAGAATCTGTTAGCCTGTCTGTGCTACCAGAGTATTTATCTTGCTAGTTGTGAGAGGCAAATTCTAAAGTGAGTGTTCATCCTGGAATGACGGTCATCATACTATGCATAACTTTAATCTGATTATTGGATTGTAAATAGTAACATGTTAGAATACTTGTTACTGAAACAAGGGTCAAATTAGAGTAATGCATTACTGATGTGTTGATGGCATAATTGACACTTCTGCTCAAGCTATTTACTGATCTGTCAGGTTTCCGATATGCGTCCCCCCCAATGACAGACTCGTTCCTACGCCCTTGCAAAACAGGCATTGTGCAAATTGTACTGCTATTGGTAATACTATCTTTAACAGACTGATAACATATGAAGGCTCTGAAGAGGCTAAATAATGCAAAGAGCCAAAATAAAACCTCTCAACATTGCCAAAAAAATTCAAGTATAAAACTTAACATTCAAAGGCAAAAACAGGTTCCATTACAATAAACAATCCAGAGTTACTGAATGAAAACTTCCTGTTAGCATGGCGGCTAGCTGATTACTGCTAGTTCTGATTTGCTGTTTCTGACTGAGCGGAGTAATTATGTAGATCAGGGAGGAGATCGATTATTTTTTTTAGAGATTATCTGTCTCATGTTAGGACAGCGAAAGTTTTAATACGTATGTAAAATTTATTTTTTTAGGTTAGATGTTGCAGCTTTAAGCAGAGATTCGGTGTGAGAGTCACTACCAGGTGGAGCAGAAGCGAAGCTCCGTCTCTCAAATATTACTACCTGTAGCGTAGCAGCGGTTCAACAGGAAAGCAGAAACAGCGTCTTACATCGCAGCTCGATGACTTAAATAATTTTGCGGGTTATTTGTTTAGTTTTCTGACCGTCATGCTAATCCGGGTGAGTGTTTGTAGCTGTACGCTGCTTTACCTGCTATCTGATTCTCCGTATGTCTTTTTTACTGCAGTGAGCCTCGATGTAGCCAAACTCCATCAAGTATGGCATTGTTTTTATGTCGTATTAGCTTCGTTGTGTTGATGCATTTTGACGTTGTTCAATTTTCCGCCGCAACACGCAAACTTCCCGATTCACTCAGTGCGTTATAGTTACACATTGCTTAGGATTTGTGGCTGCGCGTTTGTGCAGTATGAAGGAAAGAGGAGACCAGCTGCACAGGCAGGCTGCGAAATGAGGTGATCGGTATCGGCAACAAGAGACAATGATCGCCGATCACCGATCATGCACTTTTTCACGAAAATCGGCCCGATTATGATCGGTGACCGATCGATCGGCACACCTCTAAATATAGTATACTGTTGTTTATGCAGAAATGCTACACAAGCAACATAAACTAAAAATAGCGGCGTTAGTAGTGTAATAGAAAATTGTATAATGTGCTTTAAGATTGTGTCTGATAAGATCATGTGTCTGCATGATCTCATCATGAGATGGGTCTCCTGCTCTCTTATAACCCTTTCAAGCATGAATTTTGATCCTTTGTGTCAGGATTTTTTACCCATTTTTATTAAGGCATAAAAGAGGTAGGAAAAATTTTTGTAAAGAAAATATATTATTTTCTTAGGTGATCAATTGTAATTTTCTTCTAATACAAAGTTGTTATTTGAAAAATACATCAGTAGTATTGTTCCTTAAGGGTTATCTGATGTCACAATATTTTTGTTTTTTACCTGCCAGAGTCGTCTACAGTAGAAGGAGGGACCGGGTCGGTTGGCATGATTTTTTTTTTTTTTTTTGTCTGTCGGCCATATTGGATTTAATAAAAATAATTTCTTGCATTTGCAGTTGATGGCCAGTAGTTGAGAGTGTATTTTATGATGCATTAGTGTCCACGTCAGTGGTCATTTAAAACATAAAAATCCACAAGAAGCACAAGAAAATGGCTTTTAGGTAGCTGTCCACTGTAGTGACCGCTATGCAGGAAAGGGATAAACTTCCACAGTATCATGTAACAGCAGGGGGTGTCTGTGATCCAGGAAACAAGCTGGGAGTTCCTCAGTGCTTCATGAAGCTTCATCTCACCATCACTACTTTTCATTGTTTCCTCTCCTGCTCTGGTCAAAACCCACAGGCCCAACCCAGTGCATGCTGGTCCAATACCAGTTCCTATACTTACAGAAAACTGACCCACAGTTCTTCCTGTCTAACTTAGAAAAGTAAATAAAGGAACAAAAACTAAGCAACTATCAACTTCCAAATAAACCTATGTTTGTAAATAAACCCCAAAGATATAAAGTGGACTAAAATAAAATTTTAATACAAGTCAAAATAATAAAAATAAACAATAGCTCCAAATATTGTCTTGAAATAATATAATTTATTGTTAAATATTAACAATAATCCCTACTGCAATCAATCTTGTAATAAATATGTTTTTAAAATCCATTAATTTGAGAATTCTCCAAATGTCAGCTGGAGATGTCGACTGATCTGTATCTCTGTCTACACTCTTGAATTTTCAAGTGTTTTTTTTTTGTCCATTTCTGTCTTAAACGATGAAGGATTTCTCCCATTTACTTCAGTAAAATTAATAATTTCTCATTTCCTCTGTTTTCTTCTCCAGATTCCCTGAAGTGTAACGTTTGTAACCAGGAGAGAAGATCCACTGTGGAAAAGGAGGAGTTAGAGCCTCTGCAAGTGAAACAAGAACAGGAAGTTTACTGCAGTCAGGGTGAAGAACAGATTGAATTAAAACAGGAGACTGATACCTGCATGGTGGTTCCTGTTGATGAGCAAACAAACCAAACTGAATCAGAACCAAACAGGAACCAAGACATCTTCCAGGAAGCTGCTGAAGCTGAGAACCAGAATCAGGAAAGATGCAAGACTTTCTCATGTGTCATCTGTGAAAAACGTTTCCCTTTCAAATCTGTTTTTGATGCTCACTTGAGGATTCACACTGGGGAAAAACCGTTTTCATGTGTGAACTGTGGAAAAAGTTTTAGATGCAAATCGTCTTTAACTAGTCACATGAGGATTCACACTGGTGAAAAGCCATTTTCATGTGGGAACTGTGGAAAAAGTTTTAGATGCAAATCGTCTTTAACTAGTCACATGAGGATTCACACTGGTGAAAAGCCATTTTCATGTGGGAACTGTGGAAAAAGTTTTAGTCAAAAAGGGTCTTTAATTATTCACATGCGGACTCACACTATTGAAAAGCCATTTTCATGTGTGAACTGTGGAAAATGTTTTAATCGCAAAGATAGTTTAACTCGCCACATGAGGATTCACACTGGTGAAAAGCCGTTTTCATGTGTGAACTGTGGAAATAGTTTTTGTCAAAAAGTTAGTTTAACTCGCCACATGAGAATTCACACTGGTGAAAAGCCATTTTCTTGTGTGAACTGCGGAAAAAGTTTTAGTCGAAGATGTTATTTAATTAGACACATGAGGATTCACACAGGTGAAAAGCCGTTTTCATGTGGGAACTGTGGAAAAAGTTTTTGTCAAAAAGTTAGTTTAACTCACCACATGAGAATTCACACTGGTGAAAAGCTGTAGAAATATTTCCCATACATGTTCTACAGAGTTTCCCCCAGAAAACTTTCTAAGCCCAGTGGTCGGGGCGTCGAGACGGTCCACCGTGTTTTTGTATTAAAAGATGTTAAGTTGACAGGAAATGTAAAAATATTACGGTTTAATTATATGTTACAGGAAAAGATCTACAGTGAAATTCTATTTAAACCCACAACTAGTCTAAAAACAACAAATTTGCACTTCTCTTTAATCCATTTAAGTCAGCGGCTCCATCAGCCTCATACAGCCTTGGACCGGCCCTGCATGATGAGGTAATCTGCTGCACTACGCAGAGATGCGCAACAAACGGGAGATTTAATTCAATGCTGCTCATGTGGCTTTAGTAGCTCTTCCTTTTCATGTCTGTTGAGTTTTTAATCGTCACAGAAACTATTCTGGTTGGTCGAGTTTATGGGACAAATTTCTCAGATCTCCGCATCGTGTAACCGGAAAAATAATACTAAAAATGATAATAAAATAATATAAAATCAGCGTGATGCGTGACTCCGAGGAGAGTGCGAAAGCTCCTCATCAGGCTGAACCTGCATGATTTGGTTAGCGCTGCTCGTGATCCACAAACGCTCCGGCAAACCGGGACCACAGACATAAACTTTACAGGGAAGACAGACACAGAGCCACACGCTGGGCAGCGTGTTGAGATGTAAACACTGCATATAATTGTTCGTTCACAAAGATAAATCATTCTCACCGCTCCACAACGCGCCTGTGAATTCGCTACAAGTTATTCCTGTGCTTCACATTGAGCTGTGCAACCAGAGCTAACGTGGCGGGTTTCAAACTCTTACCTAGAGTTCTCCAAAGGATCGTAATTCCTCACAGTAGGTTGATGTAAATATCCATACAGGTCAGCCTGTGTCCAGTTTGAGTGAAAGGAGGCGCGCGCGATCCCACTGAGGTAAAGCAGCGGTAGCGCGAGGCAAACGCAGAGGCGCCAGCTGTGTGATTGGTCTGCGCGCTGCCGGGTTTAAATGCATAAACTAGAAACCTATCCTTTAGGAATAAATCTGCTCTGCTAGTGAAATGCTAAGAGTAAAAGAGACGCTTGCAGCCTGGCTTTAAAAAGAAAAAAAAGATTATTTTTTTTTCCCTAGAAACGTAAACAAGCGACGCTTAGCCTGGCGGCGGGGCTAGTAAAGCATGGCGGGCTGCCAGGCTTATAATACACTGGGGGAAACCCTGTCCTATGTTGAGGTTCTCTCTAGAATTGATTTGGTTAAAAACTAGAATGAAAGATGGAGGCGTTTCATGTCTATAAAGCTGAGAATTGTTGTGTTTGTTAAATGTGATCATTTGGATCTTCACATTTGGATACATAGAGATGTGTGACCATGACACATTTTAATCGCACCTATGCTTTTTTTTTTCTGGCATATTCTGTATAATAAAAAAATAATGATAAACTGTATGTTCTTGTATTAACATTATGTTTGTGTTAAACTATATATTGTGTGTGTACGACGTGAAGAGCAGAGGGCTCAGCACACAGCCCTGAGGAGAACCAGTACTGATGCTGATAGATGAGGTTTTGTGGTCCACTGACTATTTCATGCATTAACAGAGTTTGACTGGACATGGACTCCCTTCCAGAACATTCTCACAAGATTGGACTTGAGGGATTAATTTGTATTCTTTACAATATTTTTTTTCTTTTTTGTAGTTTTAAAATCAAAATAGAATGTACAGAATGGTTGAGAGTTTTCAATAAATATATGTAAGAAAAAAAGTATTTCTGATAGTTTTGTCTTTAAAGTATAATAAGATTAAAACTGATTTCATTTATTTCAAATTATATTAACCAGTTTTACTCTACCTAATTAAAATCTTTTCAAATTAAATGAAATGCATTTGTACTTTAAAAAATGCAAGATTCACCACAAACTAATTTTCATGCATTGATTTTTTCTCCAGCTGTAATATTTTTGCTCTTTTCTGCTGCAGCTGTTAGATTACAGTTTTTTATGTTGAAACTGTGTATTTATATGTATTTTAGAAAGAAATAAAAGTGTAACAACTCATTTAACAAAAGTTTCGAGTTGTCCTGTAGTGTATGTTAAGCCTTATACTTGAACCCAGTAGATGGTGGCACCACACCTGTACTGGTTGTAGCCACTGTGGTTCCTGTAACTGATGGGTTGCTGGTTCAAACTCCCCACATCCTTCTCAGTTGTAGAATCCTTGAGCAAGGCACCAAACCTGCCTTGTCTGCTGGTAGGAGTCTGATGGCACCGATTGTGTAGCAGCTTCTGTTAGTCTGCCCCAGGGCAGCTGTGGCCAGGGGTGCTGCCGGGAATCGTGGGCCCCCGGAGGAAAAAAGCATCTACCTTCACCGAGAGCAAAATGTATTGATATTGGGTTTTATCTGGAACAACCGGCCTTTTAAGAACATTCAGATTTTTAATATGGTCCAAAATGGAAATAAGTTAAATGAATTGAATTATAGAGGTAAATCAGAACAAAACAAATGTTATAAGTTGATTAAAGACAACGAAGTCGTGAAGGGAGGATTTTAAGTTGTAGCTTTAGGAACTAACAATACCTTAAAAAACCACGGTGAACAACATCACATCTGACCAGGTGATGATTTTTGTGAGGGTTTGTTCAGCTGAAATTCAGTTTAGACACGTGATAAAAAACTTGAGATTATTAAATAAAATTCCTTTCAGTAATCACCTGTCTGTAATTCTTTTTTTTTTAGTATTAGGCCTGTCGCAATAAACAATAAATCAATTAATTGCATGATAAATGAAAATTATCGACCTCATTTTAATTGATCGGCTTTATCGTTTCTTCCTGCCCTTTTCTCTTTCTGTTGATGACACTGAATGAAAAAATTCTCAACTCCGGTGCTCTCCACAGACCCTCCCTTCCTCCTTTCCTTTGCTTAAGGGAGGAGTGAACTATTGCATCAGGTAGTTGGGTATGCCCATCTTTTAAGTCTAATGATTATTTAAGGGCAATATAATATACAAACTATATAATCTGTACTCACAGTCCTAGAGCTCACCACAGGGATGGTGTCGATCTTGGAGAAGTTGCTAGTTTTCCTGGTGGGAACTTTGGATGATTGGAATCAACAGAGATGTACCAGTGGGACTTTAGGGCAGATTAAAATTTTAAAGTTTACCCAATTTAAAGCATTTTGTCTTTATCTGAACTGCCTCCCATATCTCAAATTTCCTGAATGATTTGTAAACATAATGCTCCTTTACACCTCACTCCCTTCCTGACGACATCCGTGCGACTGTGGAGCAGAGCACCTCCAACGACTTGCTCTTAGATAAGACCATCATATCAGAGACAGGTTCCTGGGAGAGCTGGCTGTACAGGGTTCATTTTATACTACTTACTCTTATTCTTATTGGTTAGAACAAACCAAATATTAATCAGAACCAAACAGGAACCAGCTTCACCAGGAAGCTGCTGAAGCTGAGAACCAAAATCAGGAAATAAGAAAACCTTTCTCATGTGTGACAGGTAAAAAGCATTTTGCTGTCAAATATGTTTTTGATGCTCACATGAGGATTCATATTGGCGAAAAGCCATTTTCATGCATGAACTGTGAAAAAAGTTAGTCACAAACAAGCGTTTAACTCAGCAGCACATGATGATTCACACAGGTGAAAAGCTCTAGAACTATTTTCCATATATGTCCTATGTTGAGGTTCATCATAAAAGTCATTTAGATGACAACTGAATGGCTTTCTTGTCTATAAAATGGGAAAATTGATTAATTTTCAAATTTGTGAGGGCAGCTGTCGCTACCTTCAGTAGTTTAAGTGCTAATGGGTGAATGACTAAAGTACAGGCCATTTTATAACTTGGCAATACTTTCAGTAGCCCATTTCTTTGTTTACAAAGAAATACTTTGTGGAAACTTGTCAGTTTTGATCCGTTTAACTGCAGGATTTACACTATAGATGTTTCTGGTGCTGTTTTTTTTTTTGTACCCCCCGTACAGATTTCCATACAGGTCTCCTCAGAGAAACATATAAACACCCTTATGACCAAATTTAATTGTTGGACTGATTTATGATCCTAATAAATGACTGCTTTTTAATTCCCGGTGACCAGATGTCCCCCCCTAAAATAAACAATCCTTTGACCTCTGTTGGTCCCCTTTGTGACACTTGGTTTTGGTAAACTCCTTCCGACCTTCATGAGTTTTGAGAAGAATACAATTAAAGTTTGAAAACAATAAGTGATAGATAGTCACTAACCAGAATATTACATAATGTACAATATAGTATATTTAAATAGAATATACTATATTGACTTTAACTATATGTCTCAGGAGATGCAACAGAGCCCCTGGGTTCAGCAATAAACATTCTCTTTGCAGGTGGCCCTCCCCTACTCATCACACCATTTGTGTGTCTGTGCGTGTAGGGGGCAGTCATGAGGGGGTCGAGGGGGGGGGGGGAGTGGGAGCCCCCGTCTACTAGTCAGTGCTTACTACATGTTTGTGATTTCCTTCATCCGTTCAAAGAAAAAAACTGAATCTATAAGAGCTAAACTCTCATAGACTTTTATCTGTAACACTTGCTAGTGTGATACATTTCGGTAAATGTTCCTCATTTGTATGTGTATTTCTTAAGAATATGTGACTGGTAGTAAACAGGTCTACGTGAGGTTACTCAAATTTAGCTTTCTACAGTTAAAGTGAAAGACAACCTGTAACATCAGTCCCTTTCCAGAATTTGTCCTCACATCGTTGTGGGAAAGGTCCTTATCTGGTGTAGTGAAGAAACTGTGAAACATGTTGCGGGATATAGGAGATACGAATCAGAAGACAATGTTAACTTTGGATTTGTGGAAAACTGGAATATTAATATTGTATTTGTTTTATTTAGATAAAATGGCAGAAAATATTTTACGTTTTTCAAAGAGAACTGGCACTGTATGAGAAATCTTTAGATGTGATGATCGTATGATCCACAAGGTGGCGGTAATGCAAGAGATGAATGCCGACAGTCATAAAATCATAAGGAAGAAGAGGAAGAGAAGAACCACACTCCAGTATGGTAGGTGGCGGTAAATGCACCTTGGATGCCAGCCGCCAATAAAAATCAAAGGAAGAAGAAGAAGAAGAAGAAGACAAAGAGGACGGCACATGGTCTGTTTTGTTGAATGTTCCAGTGTTTCTCTAAAAATATCTTCAGTCCAGCTTAAACGATTTTATGTACAAGCAGTTTACTGCTGCTGAGGAAATATTCAGAGAGTTTAAAGAAATCACCGTCAAGTCGGAGGAAGAGATGGATGATCAGCGCAGACTGCTGGATTTCTCCCGGACTCCCCGGATAATCTTACACCGGATAGGTAGGAAACACCAGCGTTTGGATGAAAGTTAAGGTCTAAATATCTGAAACTGAATGTTCTTTTCCCGTATAAATGTTTTTTCATTAGGTAAATGAAAGCAGACATCACAATTATGCATTGAGAATGGCTTATTTATGTAGACAGAAAATGTCCTTTTTTTATGGCTCTCCTTTAACTACTGACTTACTTTTTAAAGCAGGAGAAATATGAACAATGCAGCGCAAGTTTAGTAAAGCAAGTGTAACCGGAGTGTAGATGTCGAGTTCCATTTTCTGGTTTTCTACTACTTATCTCCTTTGCCTTCCAAAATCTCGCAATAGTTAATATAAGTGTGTGTGTGTGTGTGTGTGTGTGTGTGTGTATATATATATATATATATATATATATATATATATATATAATATATATATATATATATATATACACACACACACACACACACAGCAATTCTCGCGAGAATTACTAAGCAGCCAATCGTTGTTGAGTGTATTAGTCACATGTAACACCGTCACACATGTCGCGTCAATCCGCGTTTCCCCATCAGATACGGTTTCCCCCGATGTCTTCTTGCCGCCCCGCCCACGCGGCAAAATACGCGCTTGCTCGTGATGAGCACTGGGAAAGCACGCGCGTAGCAAACACGCGCTTGTTCGGAGAGTTATCTGGGGAACTACGGACACCGTGAAAGCTCAAACAATATGTTTCGGAAAAGTCACACTTCACGTTTTTGCGGGAAACTTCACGTTTTTGCGGGAAACTAATACCACTAATAATAACAATAATAATAAATAATAGTAATTATAAATAGATATATGTCACATATATTATAATTATTATAAGAGATTTTTATATATATATATAAAAATTCCCCTCTCACCCTCCGTGGGTGGTCTCTTTCATCCTCTGAGCTCGGGTCCTCTACCAGAGGCCTGGGAGCTTGAGGGTTCTGCGCAGTATCTTGGCTGTGCCTAGAACTGCACATTTCTGGACTGAGATGTCTGATGTTGTTCCTGGGATCTGTTGTAGCCACTGCTCCAGTTTGGGGGTGACTGCCCCGAGGGCCCCGATGACCACAGGCACCACTGTGGTCTTCACCTTCCAGGCCTTCTCCAGTTCCTCTCTTAGGCCCTGGTATTTCTCCAGTTTCTCGTGCTCCTTTTTCCTGATGTTGTGGTCACTTGGTATTGCTACATCCACCACAACGGCTTTCCTCTGTTCTTTATCCACCACCACAATGTCCGGTTGGTTCGCCATTACCATCTTGTCTGTCTGGATCTGGAAGTCCCACAGGATCTTAGCTCGGTCATTCTCCACCACCTTTGGGGGTGTTCCCCACTTTGACCTCGGGGCTTCCAGTCCATATTCTGCACAGATGTTCCTGTACACTATGCCCGCCACTTGGTTATGTCGTTCCATGTACGCTTTCCCTGCCAGCATCTTGCACCCTGCTGTTATGTGCTGGACTGTCTCAGAGGCCTCCTTGCACAACCTACACCTTGGGTCTTGTCTGGTGTGGTAGATCTGAGCCTCTATTGCTCTGGTGTTTAGGGCCTGTTCCTGGGCGGCCAGGATGAGGGCCTCCGTGCTGTCCTTGAGTCCAGCTTTCTACAGCCATTGGTAGGATTTCCTGATATCAGCCACTTCAGTTATTTGTCGGTGGTACATCCCATGTAGGGGCTTGTCCTCCCATGATGGTTCCTCCAGCACCTTGTCCTCTGTTCCCCATTGCCTGAGACATTCGTTGAGCACATCGTCCGTTGAGGCTTTGTCCTTGATGTATTTATGGATCTTGGATGTTTCATCCTGGACAGTGGCTCTCACACTCACTAGTCCTCTGCCTCCTTCCTTACGGCTCGTGTACAGTCTCAGGGTGCTGGATTTGGGGTGGAACCCTCCATGCATGGTTAGTAGCTTCCGAGTCTTAACATCCGTGGCCTTCATCTCTTCCATTGGCCAGCTAATTATTCCGGCAGGGTATCTGATTACTGGCAAGGCATAGCTGTTTATTGCACGGATCTTGTTCTTGCCATTGAGCTGGCTTCTCAGGACTTGCCTTATTCGTTGGAGGTATTTGGCTGTGGCTCCTGTCCTTGTGACCTCATCGAGGTTGCCGTTTGCTTGCTGTATTCCCAGGTACTTGTAGCTGTGCTCTATGTCTGCTATTGTTCCTTCTGGGAGTGAGACCCCTTCTGTGTGGACGACCTTCCCTCTCTTTGTAACCATCCGTCCACACTTCTCTAGTCCGAATGACATCCCAATGTCAGTGCTGTAGATCCTGGTGGTGTGGATCAGTGAGTCGATGTCTCGCTCGCTCTTGGCGTACAGCTTGATGTCATCCATGTAGAGGAGGTGACTGATTGTGGCCCCATTCTTAAGTCGGTATCCGTAGCCAGTCTTGTTGATGATTTGGCTGAGGGGGTTCAGGCCTATGCAGAACAGCAGTGGGGACAGAGCATCTCCTTGGTATATGCCACATTTGATGGACACTTGTGCAAGCGGTTTGCAGTTGGCTTCAAGGGTGGTTTTCCACAGCCCCATCGAGTTTGCAATGAAGGCTCTTAGAGTCCTATTGATGTTGTACATCTCTAAGCATTCAATGATCCAGGTGTGTGGCATTGAGTCATAGGCTTTCTTGTAATCAATCCAAGCGGTGCACAGGTTGGTGTGTCGGGTTTTGCAGTCTCGGGCGACTGTGTGGTCTACAAGGAGTTGGTGTTTGGCTCCTCTACTATTTATGCCGATGCCCTTCTGTGCCGTGCTCATGTATTTATCCATGTGTCCGCTTATCTTAGCCGCTATGATGCCTGACATGAGCTTCCATGTTGTAGAGAGACAGGTTATCGGCCGATAGTTGGATGGGACTGAACCCTTTGAGGGGTCCTTCTGGATCAGGATTGTACGCCCTTCAGTTAACCATTCAGGGTGAGTCCCATTTAGTAGCAGCTGGTTCAGTTGAGCTGCCAGTCACTCATGGAGGGCAGTGAGTTTCTTTAGCCAGTAGGCATGGATCATGTCAGGCCCTGGTGCTGTCCAGTTTTTCATACCTGAGACTCTTTCTTGGACATTTGCCACAGTGATGGTTACCGGGGCTTGTTCAGGGAGGTTGCTGTGGTCCTCTCGTAGAGAGGTTAGCCACTGTGCATTGCTGTTGTGGGACGCCTCCCTTTCCCATATGCCTTTCCAGTATTGTTCAGTCTCCAGCCTTGGTGGGTCTGCTCTGTTGTTAGTACCCTGCCATTGAGAGTACACTTTAGCTGGTTGGGTGGAGAAGAGCCGGTTAATCCTCCTGGCTTCATTCTCTCTTGTGTATCTCTTTAGGTGGCTGGCCAAGGCTTGGAGTCTTTGTTTGGCAGTTTCGAGTGCTTCAGGTATGGGCATCTGGCTGTACTTCTTGGGTACTGATCTTTTCATTGCACCCCTTAGGAGCTCTGACAGCTGGCTCACTTCCCTCCTTGTTATCTTGATCTTAGCCTCTAACCGTCTTTTCCATGGTGGATATTGGGTCTCATGGTTGCCCTTATAGCCAAGCATTTCAAGGATCACTGATGCTGAGTTGTATATCAGCTCATTGGTTTCTGTTATGGTGTTGGTAGGGATTGTTCTCAATGCTGCATTCACATCTTGAATGAGACTTTCTGATGGTACTTCACTCAGCCTACCTCACTGGGATGACGAACGCTGGGACAGGACCCCTTCCAGTGGGTGAAAGGCGGCCAGGTTCACCCTGTAAAATCTAGCAAAAGTATTCGGCGATGACCAGGAGGCTGCTGCACAGATAGCCTCCAGAGTGACCCCAGTCATGGCGGCCCATGACGCACTAATGCTCCTGGTGGAATGGCAACGTACACCAGCAGGAGGTTGGCGGCCCTGTAGAACGTACGCTTGTTCCACCACATCCACAATCCAACGTGCTAGCCGTTGCTTGGAAAGGGCCTGCCCCTTGCGGGGCCCTGCATAGCAAACAAACAGACTATCAGACTGCCGCAGAGAAGCTGTCAGCCTGACATAAGCTTCCAGTGCCCGGACAGGGCAGAGAAGTTCATCAGGCCCATCTGTGTCAAGGCGAGCAAGCTGGAGGGGCACAGAGTGGCTCGCAGATGAGGCCACCTTAGGAAGGAATGTCACGTCAGGCCAAAGAGTAACGCCAGAGCCAGCCGGGTTCCAACGGCAGCAGGACTCGTGAACAGACAGCGCATGTAGTTCACCCACGCGCTTCGCTGAAGCCATGGCAAGGAGAAAGGCAGTCTTTTTTGACAAATACTCGAGGCTTACCTCTGCCAAGGGCTCAAACGGGGGAGATTGCAGCGCAGTGAGGACGAGAGAGAGGTCCCACACAGGCATGACAGGGCGTAGAGGAGGGTGCAAGTGCCGGGCACCCCTCAGAAACAATGAAATGTCTTTATTACGGCCTATTGTCTCACCATTCACCACCACATGCCAACAAGAGATGGCAGCCACATAAACTTTCAGAGTGGACGGAGACCGACCTTGAGAAAGCAGTGCTTGAAGGAAGGTTAAAATAACTGAAATAGAACAGTGTACAGGATCCTCATGTCTAGCATGACACCAACTGCTAAAAACTTTCCACTTATGAGTGTACACCAGCCGCGTCGAGGGGGCCCGGGCGTTAGTCATTGTATGCCCGACATCCCCGTCATACTCTGAGAAGGAGATGCCAGGCCTCGTAGCGGCCAAACCCAGAGCCGGAGGCGACTGGGATTGGGATGCAGGATCCGACCCCCCAGCTGTGACAGAAGGTCCTTCCGGAGGGGAAGAGGCATTGGAGAGCTGCAACAGAGCCTGTGCAGCAGTGGAAACCAGGTTCTCCCCGGCCATAAGGGGGCCACTAGAAGGACCTGATGCCCCTCCTGAAGGACTCTCAGGAGTGTTGGGCCTATCAGGGGAAGCGGCGGAAAGGCATAGAGTAGCACTCTTGGCCAGTCGTGTGCCAGTGCATCCTGACCCAGAGGACTGGCACTGTCTGCCAGGGAGAACCAAAGTGGGCAATGTGTCGTCTCTTGGGACGCAAACAGGTCCACAGCTGCCATACCGTACGTCTCCCAAATGACCCCCACTACCTCTGGGTGGAGCCTCCACTCCCCCGATGGTGGGCGTCCCCGAGACAGCATATCGGCCGGAACATTCTGCACCCCTGGAATGTGGGCTGCCCTTAGACTGGCAAAAAGAGGGGCTGCCCAGGCCAAGAGCTTCTGGGTCAGCCTCAGCAATGTTAGCGACCGTGTCCCCCCCTGATGGTTGATATGAAAAACCACCGAAGTATTGTCCGACCGCACTAGGACATGTCTCCCGCGCAGGCTCGGGAGGAAGTGCTGCAACGCCCGCTGCACAGCCTCCAACTCCAAGGCGTTGATGTGCTGCAGTCTTTCCCACGGGGACCATGTCCCCCGGGCGATCTGTCGCTGCCACGACGCCCCCCATCCTGTGGTGGATGCATCGGTAGAGACAACCTCTCGACGAGCCGGAAGCGACCCCAGTGGAACCCCTTTGGTCATAAACTCTGCCTCTCGCCACTGAGCCAGTGACGCAAGGCACTGATCGGACACCAGCAGTTTCCTGCGGCGGTGCAGCGTACAAGATGGGCGTAGCCTTAGGCTGTTGAGCCACATTTGTAGCGGTCGCAGAGACAGCAATCCCAGGGGTACAACTGTAGCAGCAGCAGTCAGCTTGCCCAACAGACGAAGATAAGCAAGAAGGGGGGGTGCGCGGCCAGGTAGAAAGGAGGGCAGCATTTGAAGAATGCCCTCGACACGCTGGGGCGATGGGCGAGCAGTCATAGTGAGGGAGTCCATCGTGATCCCAAGAAAGGTGACCTGCTGAGACGGAACCAAGTTGCTCTTCTGCCAGTTCACACGAAGACCCAACAAGGTGTGTGTGTCCGCCGCCGCCTGAGCTTCTGTGGGCGCACAGATTAGCCAATCGTCCAAGTAAGGCAGGACCTTCAACCCCTTGGCCTGCAGAGGAGACAGGGCTGCAGCCACGCATCGAGAATACACGCGGGGACAGAGAGAGGCCGAATGGAAGAACTCTGAACTGAAAATGCCTGCCCCGAAATGCGAAGCGGAGAAACTGCCAATGGTGTGGTGCAATCGGAACATGAAAGTAGGCGTCCTTCAAGTCGACCAAGGTGAACCAGTCGCCCGGGGAGATTGTCTGAAGCACTTCCCTTACGCTCAACATGTGGAACGGGATAGCCTTCAAAAACACATTGAGGCCCCTGAGGCCCAAAATGGGACGGAGTCCGCCGGTCTTTTTTGGGACTAAAAAATACATGGAGTAAAAGCCCCCTGGATCCTGCAGGGGGTCGACAGGCGATATAGCGCCCTTGGCCAGCAAGGCATCTATCTCGAGGCTCAGAGCCTGAGCCCTTGCCTGGTCGTGGATCACCGTCATCCTGACTCGACCAGGAACAGGAGGACGGCGGCGGAACTGTAGCGTGTAACCCCGAGTCAGTGTAGACACCACCCATGGATCGGGAACAAGAGCGGTCCAGCAACTGAGCTGGTCTGGGGTAAAATGTCCCACCGCCAGCTCGGTATCATTTCCGAGCCCACCTGCCGCTAAGAGGGCGGGAGGGTTGCCGAGTGGACTGCCGGGGTTGAGAAGCGATGCAAGCCCGACCCCGGGAAACATCCCGCTGGCCAGGGGGAGGCCCCGCGGAAGGCCGTGGCTGCCCCACGGAGGGTGTAGACGGGGCTGGATAAGTACGGGAAAAAGACACAGAGCCACTCCGAGCAGGGCGCTGCAGTCGCCTGCGATGAAGGCCGGCTAGCTGCTGCCTGGTATGAGAAGCCTGGGCCGACCGCTCCAAGGCTGCAAGCGCAGCTGAGCCAAACAATTCCCCAGGGACCACTGGAAGACTCATCAGGGTCTTTCTACAAGCTTCAGTAAGCGGGGACTGTGCCAGCCAGACCTGGCGTCGTGCCTGGACAAGGGTAGACAGGACACGGCCAATTTCCCTGGACAAAAGAGCAAACGCATGAAGAGATGCGTCCATCAGCCCTTGAGTAGGTGCATCAATCGCCAAGCCCTCCAGAGAGGCCGAGAGACCCAGGAGTAAATGCGACAATGAATTACCGAGTCGCCCCAATCGAGCCCCCGAGTCATAAGCTCTACAGAGCAGATCATCAGTCACACGACATTGAGGACGAGGACACCTAGCATTAGCTCTCAGAACCTCATCTGGAGCCACAATGAGGGATGCTATGGCAGGTTCAACAGAAGGCATGTGACCCAAACCAAACTTGGGCGCGTCCTGCATGGCCGCCAGAGCCCTGCCATCAGAGGTCGGTCGTGAAAAGGCCTTAGTATCTGCCCAACAAGCATGAACCTCTTTCACATAGTCGGCAGACGGGGGAACCATAAAGGACGACCTAGTAGTAGGACGCCGAAAGAAGGCACTGGAAGCATCAAGCTGGCTCTGCGGAGCATCCAGCTGCAACCGAGCAAGCGCAGTTCTCAAAGCGCCCATAATCGAATCATCCTCTTCCGGCTGAGCAGGAAGAGAGACGAGAACTGGCTGGTGACACACGCGAGCCAGATTCAAATGGATCCTGAAAATCAGTACCAGACGCTGCCAGGGATACAGCATCATCATCGAAACCGGAGAGCCCTGAACCCACGCTCCGTCCTGGGTCTGGGTCAGAGCCACCACTGTCTCTAAGGGACTCGAGCAGTGCTTTCATCTGCTCCAACTCGGAAGTAAGATGGGCCACCTGTCCTGATAGGCCCTCTGAATCCCTAGAGCTCTTCTTGGTCCTCTTACGTGGAGGCTGCATAGCCTCAGGAGCCATACGCTTCACAGGCTGGCTGGCACCTTGAAGGTCAGCCAAGCGAGCGGAACGCAGGGACAAGGGCAGAACAGAACAATTAGGGCAGGCCGCATCGGTCACGCCCTCTTTCAGGTGATCTAGGCCCAAACAAGAGGGACACAGATCATGTCCATCCTCCAGCTGAAGAGGGGCCAAACAGAGTCTGCAGGCCGGCACGTCCAGCATCTTACGCTCACAAGACAAGGTCAGGTCGAGCTGAAATCGCCACGCTTGACCTAGTCCGACAGACTAGGTAACCCGGTCGAGCAGAAAATGCCACCAGGGGTTCCTAGCAGAAAAAGGAAGCTGCAAGGAGCACTACGATCACGTAGTACGGTTCCAAAATCGTATGAGGCAAGCCGAACACGGCTGCACAACGCTAAGAAAAAACGCCAGCCCGAAAACGGCTGCGAATGAACAAAATACAGGCAAGCCGGACACGGCTGCACAATGTTAACAAAAAAGCAAGCCCGAACCGGCTGCAATCAAACAAAATACAGGCAAGCCGACACGGCCGCACAATGTAAACAGTAAGCAAGCCGAAAAACGGCTGCAATTAACAAAATACAGGCAAGCCGGACACGGCAGCACAATATTAACAAAAAAGCAAGCCCGAAAACTGCTGCGATCAAACAAATACAGGCAAGCCGAACACGGCTGCACAACGCTAAGAAAAAACGCCAGCCCGAAAACGGCTGCGAATGAACAAAATATAGGCAAGCCGGACACGGCTGCACAATGTTAACAAAAAAGCAAGCCGAAAAACGGCTGCAATTAACGAAATACAGGCAAGCCGACACGGCCACACAATGTAAACAGGAAGCAAGCCGAAAAACGGCTGCAATTAACAAAATACAGGCAAGCCGGACACGGCTGCACAATATTAACAAAAAGCAACTTACCAAGCGAAGAACAAAAGGTGCAAGAATGAGAGCTTGCGCAGCCTCTGGAGGGCGAGATCCTCGCAGCTCCGACCGTAGTCTCGAGGCTACCAGCGACAAGCAACAATCAAATTCTTACCACCAATTCAACCTGCATGCGAGAAGATGAAAAGGGACTGAGCTGTCATTGTCACGTGACTATATAGACTTACCGACGTCACCGGGGGTCACACGTGACCATGTTGGTATAAGATTCTCGACCTGTGCATGCGCAAGAGTGATCATTCAGTGCTTTAAGCACCGCCTCTGGCGGTCAGTAGGGATGAAATAGAACTGCACCAAGCGCTTTAACCAACCCGCCTGACCCCGTTGAACCACCCCAGTTCCGGGGGTTTATAAACTGAGTGGTGTGGCTTGTTGCTGGAACTATGAAACTGATTGATTATGTTTCTTTGATTTGTTAATTTAATTGTTTTCGTTGTGTATTTTTTTTATTTAATATGGCCATTTGAATGTTTTTTTTCCTATTGTGATGTACATATGCATATAATTATTCACTGTGAATACAAGGCACCCACATCTGCAAACTTCTAGTCTGTCTACTCCTTCATGAGTCGTATCTTGACTTCTGAGAACTAGCCCATTGACCCTGTTGGTCAAAATCTATTTTCAATTATTTAGAAATATAGTATACTGTTGTTTACACAGATATGCTACACAAGCAACATAAACTAAAAATAGCAGCGTTAGTAGTGTAGTAGAAAATGTTATAATGTGCTTTAAGATTGTGTCTAAGATCATGTGTCTGCATGATCTCATCATGAGATGGGTCTCCTGCTCTCTTATAACCCTTTCTAGCATGAATTTTGATCCTTTGTGTCAGGATTTTTTACCCATTTTTTTAAGGCATAAAAGAGGTAGGAAAACATTTTGTAAAGAAAATATATTATTTTCTTAGGTGATCAATTGTAATTTTCTTCTAGTACAAAGTTGTTATTTGAAAAATACATCAGTAGTATTGTTCCTTAAGGGTTATCTGATGTCACAATATTTTTGTTTTTTACCTGCCAGAGTCATCTACAGTAGAAGGAGGGACCGGGTCGGTTGGCATGTTTTTTTGTTTGTTTTTTTCGTCTGTCGGCCATATTGGATTTAATAAAAATAATTTCTTCCATTTGTAGCTGATGGCCAGTAGTTGAGAGTGTATTTTATGATGCATTAGCGTCCACTTCAGTGGTCATTTAAAACATAAAAATCCACAAGAAGCACAAGAAAATGGCTTTTAGGTAGCTGTCCACTGTAGTGACCGCTATGCAGGAAAGGGATAAACTTCCACAGTATCATGTAACAGCAGGGGGTGTCTGTGATCCAGGAAACAAGCTGGGAGTTCCTCAGTGCTTCATGAAGCTTCATCTCACCATCACTACTTTTCATTGTTTCCTCTCCTGCTCTGGTCAAAACCCACAGGCCCAACCCAGTGCATGCTGGTC